>NC_048314.1:7018381-7156707 GCF_013100865.1 Trachemys scripta elegans
GATTTCTTCCTGGAGTTCTAGGAGAAAACAGAGTTAATAAGACACATGTACCTTTAGACATACTACTGATTATATAAAAACTAACAATATGTTTCATTCCAAGAACAATTGTTAACCAGTTAACTCTGGGAAACTTTCCCGGGAGAGTGCATCAGCCACTTTGTTAGAAGCTCCCAAAATGTGTTGTATTTCAAAATCAAAATCTTGGAGAGCTAAACTCCACCGAAGAAGTTTTTTGTTATTTCCTTTGGCGGTATGAAGCCACTGTAGCGCAGCATGGTCTGTTTGTAGTTGGAAACGCCGTCCCCAAACATATGGGCGTAGCTTTTCCAGCGCGTACACAATGGCGTAGCATTCCTTTTCGCTGATTGACCAATGGCTTTCCCTCTCAGACAGTTTCTTACTGAGAAACACGACAGGATGGAATTTTTGATCCGGTCCTTCCTGCATTAAAACTGCTCCCACGCCTCGCTCGGACGCATCTGTGGTTACTTGGAACGGTTTGTCAAAGTCTGGGGCCCTTAGCACAGGGTCAGACATGAGTGTTGCCTTAAGCTGGTTAAAGGCCTTTTGACACTCATCAGTCCACTGAACTGCATTTGGCTGTTTCTTTCTGGTTAGGTCTGTCAGCGGGACGGCGATTTGGCTGTAGTGGGGTACAAATCGCCTATAATATCCAGCCAAGCCTAAGAAGGATTGGACCTGTTTCTTAGACTTTGGAACCGGCCACTTTTGGATAGCATCCACTTTGGCCTGTATGGGATTTCTAGTTCCTTGACCCACCTGGTGCCCCAGGTAAGTCACTCTGTTTTGGCCTATTTGACACTTTTTAGCCTTAACAGTTAGTCCTGCCTGCTGGATGCGCTCGAAAACTTTTTCCAGGTGCTCCATGTGCTCTGTCCATGAATCAGAAAAAATGGCCACATCATCGAGGTAGGCAACTGCAGATTCTCCCAATCCCGCTAGGAGACCATCTACAAGTCTTTGGAAGGTGGCGGGTGCATTTCGCAACCCGAAAGGGAGTACATTGAATTCATACACCCCTGCCTGGGTGACGAAGGCTGACCTTTCCTTAGCGGGTTCATCTAGTGGTACTTGCCAGTACCGCTTGGTTAAGTCTAAAGTAGAGATGAATTGGGCATGTCCCAATTTCTCCAATAGCTCATCTGTGCGTGGCATTGGATAGTTGTCAGGACGAGTTATAGCATTTAGCTTACGGTAGTCCACGCAAAAGCGTATTTCCCCATCTGGTTTGGGAACTAGAACCACTGGAGATGCCCATGCACTCTTAGAGGGGCGGATTATACCCATCTGTAGCATGTCCTGGATCTCCCTTTGTATAGCAGTTTTGGCATGAGGTGACTCCCGGTAGGGTGGGGTTCTAATAGGGTGAGCATTACCTGTGTCAATGGAGTGGTATGCCCGTTCGGTCCATCCTGGAGTGGCTGAGAAAATTGGTGCAAAGCTTGTGCACAGCTCCTTGATTTGCTGTCGCTGCAGACGTCCAAGGGTCGTGGAGAGGTTCACCTCTTCCACGCCACCATCCTTTTTTCCTTCATAGTAGACACCTTCAGGCCACTCCGCGTCATCTGTTTCCTGGGCTGTAAACTGGCAAACGTTTAATTCTCTGGAATAAAAGGGCTTAAGAGAATTAACATGGTATACCTTAGGCTTTAGGTTGGAGGTGGGGGAGGCTATGAGATAGTTAACAGCTCCTAGGCGCTCCTGGACCGTGAATGGTCCTTCCCACGACGCTTCCATTTTATGGGCCTGGAGCGCCTTTAAGACCATGACTTGGTCTCCTACTTTGAAGGACCGTTCTCTGGAATGTTTATTATACCAGGCCTTTTGCTCTTCCTGAGCATCCTTTAGGTTTTCTTTAGCAAGGGCCAAAGAATGTCGGAGGGTGTTTTGTAGGTTGCTTACAAAGTCTAGAATGTTTGTTCCTGGAGAAGGCGTAAACCCCTCCCATTGCTGCTTCACCAACTGTAATGGCCCCTTAACCTCACGGCCATACACAAGTTCAAATGGTGAAAACCCTAAACTGGGATGTGGTACAGCCCTGTAGGCAAAAAGCAACTGCTGCAACACGAGGTCCCAATCATTGGAGTGTTCATTTACAAATTTACGTATCATGGCCCCCAAAGTTCCATTAAACCTCTCCACCAGGCCATTGGTTTCATGGTGGTAAGGGGTGGCAACCAAGTGATTCACCCCATGAGCTTCCCACAGGTTTTCCATGGTTCCTGCCAGGAAGTTAGTTCCCAAATCTGTAAGGATGTCGGAGGGCCAACCTACCCTGGCAAAAATGTCTGTTAATGCCTGGCACACACTTTTAGCCCTGGTGTTGCTTAAGGGTACTGCTTCCGGCCATCGGGTAGCAAAATCCATGAAAGTCAGTACGTACTGCTTTCCTCTGGGTGTCTTCTTTGGGAAAGGACCCAGAATATCCACAGCTATGCGCTGAAATGGGACCTCAATTATGGGTAGTGGCTGGAGAGGGGCTTTAACCTGGTCTTGGGGCTTTCCCACTCGTTGGCACACCTCACAAGACCGGACATATTTAGCAACGTCCTTGCCCATTCCCTCCCAGTGGAAGGACTTCCCCAACCGGTCTTTGGTTCTGTTCACCCCAGAATGGCCACTGGGATGATCATGGGCTAAGCTCAAGAGCTTTACCCGATACTTAGTGGGAACTACCAACTGTCTTTGAGGATGCCAGTCTTCCTGGTGCCCACCAGAAAGAGTCTCCTTGTATAAAAGTCCTTGTTCTACAACAAACCGGGATCGGTTAGAAGAGCTGAGAGGCGGTGGGGTGCTCCGCGCCGCCGCCCAAGCTTTCTGAAGGCTGTCATCTGCTTCCTGCTCGGCCTGGAACTGTTCCCTTGATGCTGGAGACATCAGTTCCTCCTTGGACTGTGGACTGGGGCTTGGTCCCTCTGGAAGCGATGCAGGTGCTGGGGCTGTTTCCATTGACTGTGAACCGCTGTCCGCTGGTGCACTATGTGGTATTTCAGGCTCTGGCTGAGCCTCTTGGGTAGGGTTATCTGCTGCTTCTGCCAGTTCAGGCTTGCTGGTGCCCTCTGGCGTTGGAGTTGTAGATGGGTTTGCAAGCGCTGGACTCAGGGCTGGCAATGATTCTGGTGCTGGTTGTGTTGCCAGTTCCGGTTCTGGGACTGGCTTTGGCTGGGTCTCTGGGATTGGATCCACTACGGCTGTTGCAGTCGTTGGCAGGGGATCCAGTTCCACCACCTTTGTCTGGGTCTCCGGTAACACAGACGGGGCCCTGGTGGATGGCTCAGGAACAAGGATGGGGGTGAAAGCTTGCTTAGCCTGGCTGCGGGTGACTATTCCCACCCTCTTGGCTAGCTTCACATGGTTGGCCAAGTCTTCCCCCAGCAGCATGGGAATGGGATAATTGTCATAGACTGCAAAAGTCCACATTCCTGACCAGCCCTTATTCTGGACATGCAACGTGGCGGTAGGCAAGGTTACAGACTGTGACACGAAGGGTTGAATTGTCACTGTAGCCTCTGGGTTGATGAGTTTGGGGTCCACTAGGGATTGGTGGATAGTTGACACTTGAGCCCCAGTGTCCCTCCAAGCGGTAACCTTCTTTCCGCCCACTCTCAAGGTTTCCCTTCGCTCCGAGGGTATGAGAGAGGCATCTGGGTTTGGGGATCTTTGGTGTGATTGGGGTGTAATGAACTGTAATCGGTTGGGGTTCTTGGGGCAGCGAGCCTTTATATGTCCCAGTTCATTACATTTAAAACATCGCCCTGCTAAGGTATCACCGGGACGATGTTGGTTGGTGGAGACTGGTGTGGTGGGGTGAGAAGGCGTCTGGGGTTTCCCTTGGGATGTGGGTGGGGCCTTGGGTTGTCCCCGGTGGTAAGGTTTTGTTTCGGCTTGCCCCTTCTGATATTCGCTCCAACTGCTACTAGTTTTTTTCTTTTCTGCCACCTCCACCCATTGGGCTCCAATCTCCCCTGCCTCAGTTACAGTTTTGGGCTTCCTATCTAGGATGTACCTTTCTATTTCCTCAGGAACACCCTCTAAAAACTGCTCCATTTTTACTAGGGAAAGTAGATCTTCCAGAGATTGAACATTTGCTCCTGATACCCAGGCATCACAATTTTTGTCAATGTGGTAGGCATGACGGGTAAATGACACATCGGGTTTCCACTTTAGGGCTCTGAACCGCCGACGGGCATGCTCGGGTGTTAGCCCCATTCTGAGTCTGGCCTTGTTTTTAAAAAGTTCATAACTGTTCATGTGTTCCTTAGGCATTTCAGCCGCCACCTCTGCTAAGGGTCCACTGAGCTGCGGCCTCAGCTCTACCATGTACTTGTCTGCAGCGATGCTGTATCCAAGGCAGGCCCTTTCAAAATTTTCTAAGAAGGCCTCAGTATCATCGCCTGCCTTGTAGGTGGGGAATTTTCTGGGATGGGAAGTGGTACCTGGGGGGGGGTTGTTAGCATTGGCTGGTGCATCCTGCTTAGCCTTTGCTACTTCCAGTTCATGCTCCCTTTCTTTTTCTCTCTCCTCCATCTCTTTTTCTTTCATCTCCATCTCTCTTTCATGGGCCCCCTCTTTGGCTTTTTCTTCTTTGGTAGTCATTTTCCTGTTTTCTTGTGCTGGGTCTGCAGTTGACTGAAACTGGGAAGCTCTCAGCTCTGGCTGCTGCTGAGTTAACAGACTTTCTAACTAGCTACTCCCGAGGATGTAAAAATTAAAAAAAAAAAACACAATTCAGCTTGTAAATACCTTTTACCAGTCATTTGCTAATTTGAACACTTCTCTTAACAAAGGACCTGTTAAAAAAACTTAACACCTCTGCCTTCAGGCAAGGAGAGATAAGATATGCATCTATCTACTTCCAGCTCGGCTTTCCAAGCAGCTAGAAGGAGAAAAAAAAAATCTCACTGGCTTTTGGGTTAAAAATGATCCCACCACTCTGCCCACCATGTCAAGGCTGGATCCCCACTTTGAACTTTAAGGTACAAATGTAGGGGCCTGCATGAAAAACTTCTACGCTTAACTACCAGCTTAGCTCTGGTTCGGCTGCCACCATTTCAATGGATTCCCTCCCTGGGAAGCCTTGAAAAACCTTCACCAAATCCCTGGTGAAAACAGATCCAAACCCCTTGGATTTAAAACAAGGGGAAATTAACCATTCCCCTCCTTCCTCCCACCAACTCCTGGTGAATCAGTTCCAACCCCCCCTGGGATCTACAACAGGGAGAAATTAACCATCCCCCCTCCTTCCTCCCACCAACTCCTGGTGAATCAGGATCCACCCCTTGGATCTTGAACAAGGAAAAATCAATCAGGTTCTTAAAAAGAAGGCTTTTAATTAAAGAAAAAGGTAAAGATCATCTCTGTAAAATCAGTATGGAAATTAACCTTACAGGGTAATCAAACTTAAAGAGCTCAGAGGACTCCCCTCTAGTCTCAGGTTCAAAGTACAGCAAACAAAGATAAACACTCTAGTAAAAGGTACATTTACAAGTTGAGAAAACAAAGGAAAACTAACACGCCTTGCCTGGCTATTTACTTACACGTTTGAAATAGGAGAGACTTGTTTAGAAAGATGTGGAGAACCTGGATTGATGTCTGGTCCCTCTCAGTCCCGAGAACGAACACACTCCCAAACAAAGAACACAAACAAAAACCTTCCCCCCCCCTCCCAAGATTTGAAAGTATCTTGTCCCCTTATTGGTCCTTTAGGTCAGATGCCAGCCAGGTTACCTGAGCTTCTTAACCCTTTACAGGGAAAAGGATTTTGGAGTCTCTGGCCAGGAGGGATTTATAGTACTGTACACAGGACAGCTATTACCCTTCCCTTTATAGTTATGACACACCTGCTTTAGGATCTGAGCCAAATAACACTGAAATTAGTGGAAATCCTCCCATTGTGGGTAAAAGACCCACTTTTTCAGGTGGTCTTTTACCCACGAAAGCTTATGCCCAAATAAAACTGTTAGTCTTTAAGGTACCACCAGACTCCTCGTTGTTTTTGGGGATACAGACTAACACGGCTACCTCTCTGATACTTAGCGCTCTTCTTGTTCACAAGGCCTGGTTGAGACTAGCACAGATTGCCCATTAGAACCACTTTAATAAAAAGTTATACTTAGACATGCAGCTCAACAACAAAAAGGCAAACTGAAGGTTCCTACCTCAGCTTTCATTTTGCCCTGGGCCTGTCCTCCCCCACACTCCACCTGTAGGCTTGAGACCAGCATGAGCGGCCCCAGAAATGTTTGAGCTGCCTTGCTGTCATGTACATTTATGAACAATATTATGGGGGGCGATTTTCAAAAGAATCTGAGTGACTGAGGAGCTTAAGGCCCATTTTCAAAAGTGAATGTCAATGGGATCTAGGCTCCTAAGTACCTATATCCCTTTAGAAAATGGGGCTTAGAACCCTATGTCACTTAGAACTTAGAAAAAATTACCCAAAGGATATGTCTACACTACAAAAAAAAAGACCTGCAGCACAGTCGGGGCTGGTCCAGATCAGCTGACTTGGGCTCACGGGGCTCGGGCTGTGGGGCTAAAATTTGCAGTGTAGATGTTCAGGCTTGTGCTGGAGCCTGGGCTCTGAAACCCTGTGAGGAGGGAGAGACTCAGAGCTCAGGTTCCAGGCCAAGTGCAACATCGACACTGCAATTTTTAACCCTGCATGCTGACCTCCTTGAGCCCATGAGAGCTGACCCTGACTCTGAAACTTGGTGTTGGGTTTTTTATTGCTGTGTAGACGTACCCTGAGTGACTTAGAAGCACAATTGCTTTTAACTTTTGGAACTTGTGTTCCTAAGTCACTCAGAGCCTGATTGTTAAAGGTGTTTAGGCTCCTATCTCCCAGGCACCTAAATACCTGTAAGAATCTGGCCAAGTCATTTTTGGAAAATCACCCCCTTAATTCTTTAGTTGAAGGATTATATTTTATTTAATCCTTTCTATTTCTTTGAAAGCAACTTCCTCAATTGCACTGGGCTCTTTTACAAGAGTTTGAAAGTACCCATGGCTTTACCGAGGGCAGGGGCTCTCAACCAGATGGTGGGACCTACCGTCACAGGGTGGGGAACCCTGGTGGGCCAGCCTGCATTCCACCTTAGTCCCACGTTCCGGTGGGGATATCAGTTGGCGGCTCCTTCACATAACCGTGAGCATGGGTGTGTACTTGGCGCAGTTCACCCCTGTTCCCTGATGCCTGCCCCTTTTGCGGCGTGAGGGAGACCTTGGCGCACGCTTATCTGGAATGCCCTAGGTTACAGCCCTTGTTCCGGCTCCTCCTGAACATCCGTTTACGTTTCTGGCTGCACTTTTCCCCTCATCTTTTCATATACTCCCACCCTATCCATGACCCCACAAAGTCACAAGACCTCCTTGTCAACCTCCTCCTAGCGCTGGCCAAAGTAGCCATCTATAAGACCAGGGAGAGGATGTTGGCTGAGGGGGTTTCCTGGGACTGTTGGGCCTACTTCCGATTCTGCTTTCACTCACGTATCCTGGCAGAGTTTCTCTGGGTGGCATCCATGGCCTCCCTTTACACCTTCGAGGAGCAGTGGGCGCTATCCGGGGTTCTCTGCTCGGTGTTCCCTTCAGGTTCCCTTTGTTTGACCTTTTGACCTTCGCACCTGCCCCTGTTACATTTTTGGTTGTCCCCCGTAATTATTTGAGTTTCTGGATCTTGTCCATCCTCCCCTAAGGCTGGGGGAGGGTCCTTTAGCAGTGGCAGTTCCCGGTACCCAATAGGACCACTCTCCCACTGCTCCCTGGCCCTCCTGTATCACATAAGCCATGTTTCTCCATTCACAAGCACTGAGTCCATGTATAACACAGGAAAAACTTATTAAGAGAAGAATAAATACCATATTGATTCAGGAAAATACAGTAACAATGACTCAAAAGCATGCAAAGAATAAGTAAAACACTCACCCAGAAGCATCTTGGGCAGTAGTCTTTTGCCTGAGTTTCCCCACCTTTCGGTGGAGAAGTCCAATGGACAAATGCCCCTTTAACACACCACTTCTCCCTTCCTTCACTGCACCCCACTCACAGTTTGTTGGCATGAGTTTATTGTCAGAGGTTAGCAAAGTCCCAGAGGCCAGACATGCATTCAGATGGGTTTGCCTCCACCGCCTGGGAGAAGGGGGGCAAGGTTTGCTGCCTGGCTCCTGTGACCAAATGCCTGTCTCTTGTCTCACTGCTTCAGTCTGTTGCCTCTCATTATTCTACCTCTTGCCACTGCTTTACCACTGATAGCAGTGGGGTTACTACCTCTTTGGCATCTCATTTTCCTGGTTTGCCATTATCACTAGGAAGAGAGGAAGATTTTCAATTGAGTCTATTCAGCTATGTCTTTAAACTCTGCAATCCCAGCAAGGAGAAGAATGTTCAAATGACATCTAGGACCCTTAAACCAAGGCCAGCCACCCACCCAGAAAAAGAGAAACATCCTCTTCCCCTTCCTTTTTGGCTCACTACCCAGCTGTTCAAGAATGAGCTATAGGTTATGGTGATCCCCCTTAATCAGGGCATATGAAGTTCAGTTCTACTGCCCTTTATTCATACAATACAAGGAATAACATTTAACTACCCCTACATCTAAGACTTAAGTGATTTTTAATCCAAAACAGCCAAAAATGATCACTCTGATACAGGGGGAGTCACTTATGCAAATCAGATCTGCTCCTGAGGTCTTTTCCTCTCATTCATCAATAGATGGTCACAGAAAGCTCACTCACCCCATTGGCTTACATCTATAGTCACTGATGTGTACTGACCATAGAATCATCTCCTGTTGGAATGGGTCTGATCTCAGATTTTAATAAATGCTTGTAAAGAGATATATACTCCAGTTCATCCTGGCTGTTTTGTGTGATAGTTTTACCACATTTTTTTTTCTCAAGGAGAATTTCTGCATTCTAAAAAAGTAAAAAATTACCAAGATGTCTGGCAAAAAATGTACCTATCTCTGAACAGAGAAGTGCTTGAGGTTCAGGAGTATCTTGCTTCCCCTTCTTCTAAATTATAATGATTAGAGTTACCATAATTTCTTTTCATGGAGCTAGTGCTCTGGCAATAAGCTTATAGCACCTGAAAATCCCCACAGGTGTCATTGATCTATCTTGAACCTGTGCTGCTGAGATAGATGTTGAAGTTTGGGTGGTTTTGGTGTTTGTTTGTTTTGGGAAGTGGGGGTGGGGGAGAGTTTACCAGAAGGCACCAGCCCAAAGCAGGTAGGTGTTACTTTCCCATTCCATCTCAAACACCTTGTCACTATGCTTAACTGGACCCTCATGACATTTCACATCCCTGATATCAGGTTCAGAATTCCTGCCTAGAAGATGAGTGGGTAAACTATTAAAATAACATCTATGAGGAATGAATAGTTGTGATGTTATACCCCATAAGGCATTATAGAAATATGCTTATGAGTGTAAATATGACATAACTGGAATATGTTTTATGCTAGTGTGACATTATTGGCATAACCTGTGACCGTATAGATCATTGTTGAAACCAAGGTCCTGTAGTGGCACCAAATCTTGAATAAAGGGGGTCAAATAAGGTGTCTAAGACAAGGTTATGGTTTGCTGGTTATGATTATGCTATCTATATGCATGTATCATTTTTGTATTTAAAGTTATAAGTATTGGCTCTAGACTGTTTGTATTTCAAACTTATGCTATGCTTCTGGGTGACACCCCAGACAAGTTGGTGTCAGCTCTGTCTAGCCTGCTTGATGGCCCATTAAGGACCATCAGCTATACAATTGACCCATTGAGAGAAGGCAGATACGCCTTGTAACTCAGCGAGGTATGCAGGGACATGCCTGTGGACAGAAGGGTTTTCTATGCCATGTGCTGGATCGGTGTCTTTGGGACAAAGAAAGCAGAGCCCACATGGCAAGAGACTATAAAAGGCTGATGCATCACCTCCATCTGGTCTTCAATCCTGCTTCTTGCCTCTGGAGGAACCTTGCTGCAAACTGAAGCTCTGAACAAAGGACTGAAGGACCCATCCCAGCTGGGGATGGACTCCAGAGCCTTGATTTGAATCTGCAGTTTATTCCATCACTGCTACAAGCCTGAACCAAGAACTTTGCCATTACTGAATGTAATCGATTCCATTTAACCAATTCTAGCTCTCATCTATATCCTTTTCCTTTTATGAATAAAACTTTAGATTTTAGATTCTGAAGGATTGGCAACAGCGTGATTTGTGGGTAGGATCTGATTTGTATATTACCTGGGTCTGGGGCTTGGTCCTTTGGGATTGGGAGAACCTTTTTTCTTTTACTGGGGTATTGGTTTTCATAACCATTCGTTCCCATAACAAGTGGCACTGGTGGTGATACTGGGAAGCTGGAGAGTCTAAGGGAATTGCTTGTGTGACTTATGGTTAGCCAGTGGGGTGAGACCGAAGTCTTTTCTGTTTGGCTGGTTTGGTTTGCCTGGGTGTACAAAGGAACCCCAGCCTTGGGCTATAACTGCCCTGCTCTAAGCAATTTGTCCTGAATTGGTACTCTCAGTTGGGTCCCATCAAATCCAGCATTGTTACAGCTAGATATGTAGGAAGCACATAAGGCAGATTTGGTCAACATAGTGTGAAGGGGTTATTCAAGTAATTGGGAGTACTTAACTAACAGTGGACTTTGGGAGACACCAATCCACATCTGAGCTTTCCTGGGAACGTTCAAACTAACATGTAAACAATGGCATCGGCATGCAAAAAGCTAAATCATTCACAGACATGTGACTTGCCCAGGTGGCTACAGACTCCATCTTGTGGCTGTGATATTGCACAGGAGAACAAAGGGGTTTCCGCCCACAAGAGAGAATATAAAAGGCCCTGGAAACCCTTCCATTTTGTCTTCAGCTGGCTCAGAAGATAGCCTCTCCACCCCAAACAGATGCCTGAAAGAAACTGGAACAAAGAACAGTAACTATGGGGTTGTGAGTGATTGCTGGACCCAGACTGGGAAGGAGTCTAGTCTGTGAAAGGTATCAGAGGGGTAGCCATGTTAGTCTGAATCTGTAAAAAGCAACAGAGGGTCCTGTGGCACCTTTAAGACTAACAGAAGTCTGTTAGTCGTAAAGGTGCCACAGGACCCTCTGTTGCTTTTTAGTATGTGAAAGAAGCTTATTGGAACATCTCTGAGGGTGAGATTTACCTGCAGTTAGTTTCCAGGCCTAGACTTGTGTGTTTTTGTTTTATTTTGCTTGGTAATTCACTTTCTGTCTGTTATTACTTGGAACCACTTAAATACTACTTTTTATATTTAATAAAATCATGTTTTGCTTATTAATTAACCCAGAGCAAGTATTAATACCTGGGGGAGCAAACAGCTGTGCATATCTTTCTATCAATGTTATAGAGGGCGAACAATTTATGAGTTTACCCTGCATAAGCTTTATACAGAGTAAAATGGATTTATTTAGGGTTTGGATCCTATTGGGAACTGGTGTCTGGGTGCTGGAGACAGGACCACTTCTTAAGCTGTTTTCAGTTAAGTCTGCAGCTTGTGGGGGACGTGGTTCAGACCTGGGTCTGTGTTTGTAGCAGGCTAGCATGTCTGGCTCAACAAGACAGGGTACTGAAGTCCCAAGCTGACAGGGAAAATGGGCTCCGAGGTAGTCTCAGCATATCAGGTGGCAGTCCCAAGGGGGTTTCTGTGACCGAACCCGTCACAATAGTAACTCTGTTCTATAACCTATAGTTCCTTGAGGGGACATCTTACCAGCTTAGTGTCCGTGACTGAGTTATCACAGGGGAATAAACTTGATTTGATTTAAAAGCGTATTTTTCCTCTGAGAGGCTATTTCACATTCCAGATGGGAAAGAATTTATCTTGCTTTTGCCATAGGATGGTGTATATTTATTAGAATTGCATGACTTTCCCCGGCTGGGAGAGGGATAGAAGGTACTCAGAATCCACCTGCAGTGCTGCCAGGAAAGTCTTCCAGAATCAGTTTATATTTTTCCATCTGCCCTATTTTTTTGAATGACTTGTCCCTGGCAAATACACTGTTTTCAAAACTGCTGAGATTAATACAAAGTTCATTATTTCCTGTTAGAAATCTGAAAAAAAATTATTCAGCATGCCCCATTAACAGTGTGTACGACCTTTCCGGGACCTTTTTGGCAAACTTTGGCTGAATGAGGATTCAGCTTGTATCAGCTTTTCCCCTCTGCCAGGACAACAGAGCCTACAGCTGCCTCCCCCTGGGGTGTTATTGCTGCACTTTGTGGTTCAGCCAGTAGGAACTGACTGCCAACTGGACTCCCAGCACCGCTGATTCAATGGGGAACCCTGTCCCAGTAATGATTGCCGTGTGCTGGAGCTGAAGATCCACAAATCAGAAGCTATTAAGAAGATCAAGTGAGAGGTCCCAAGGAAGGCACTCCTGTTAATGGAATATCCCACCTCTTCTCCCCCAGCATTGTGAAGAAGGGAGGGTTTGCTAGGATCCTGCTCCCTCCCCAGGGTCTAATGTTCCAGTTTAACCTTCCTGAAAAAAGTTCTCGGGGTAATGTCCTGTCTCCTCTCAGTTCTACAGGCCGCAGCAGAAACCACAGCACTAAAATGTTGGTAGTGAAATCACTACGGTACCTGAGTGGAAGCTGAAGCCTTCACTCACCAAGCTGCAAGCTCCCTTTTCCGGAGGGTACAGGGGGATTTCCATGCAGTGGCCTGCCAAAATCTGCTCATAGAGAAAGTGACTCGAATGAGAGAAAATAAAAACAGAATATAAAGGAGAGATCTATTTTGCAGTGGGGAGTATCAGGGACCCTCCCCCACATGCTCCCCTGCCCCATTTCCCCCAAACTTGGGGTTCCTCCACCCTGCACCCCCCAACTACCTCCCCACAACATGTCTGCCCCACCCCTTCTGAAACACCTTTAACTCTTCATACACTCCAGCCCACCCACCCCCTCCACCTTCCCATGGACCATCTGTCATCAGTGTCCTCGAGGCATCTTGGACCAAATTGGTCTCGGTGTTGGCCCCCTCATCCCTCTGTCCTAGGGCCAGTCTGGGGTTCTTTGGGGCTAAACCCCTGCACTGATGGGGGTAAGAGGTTCTGTCTCCTTTCTCTGCACACTGTCTCTCTCCAGCTGGAGGGGGCTCTCACCTGCCTGCTGCAGGAGAACCGTGCCATGCAGGTAGAGCTGGTGCTGTGGCAGTACCCAGGCTGAGCAGAACCTGCTGCACCTGCACCAGTGCTGGGCAACACCAAGGGACCTCAGCCACCCCCCTCCCCACCAGTGCTCCTGGGGGGCAGAGGCTGAGGGACCTTGCTTATGGTAAAGAGTGGGGGACATGGAGCTTTGGCTTGATTTGGGGGGTGACGTCAGGGCTTTTTGCCCAGGTCTGCCAGGGAAGGAGGGGAAAGGAAACATGTACATTGTTTGTTTACAGCGTTATAGTTTATATGTATATAATTTTCCTCAAGAAGTGTTAATAGTGGCCCGCGGTGCTTACTGCAGCTGCACAGGGGGGCCTCAGGGAATAAAGTTTGGGAATCCCTGCCCTAGAGAAGCCCCTCAGCCCCTACGATCTGGCCTCTGCCCTGGCCTTGCATGCAATCCATTCCTTAGGTGGTGGCGTCCATTGTTTCAGCTATCACCAAACAAAGAGGCATTTAACTGATTCCTCGTTTACCCTGAATGAAAGGCAGCTATCGTGCCTATCAACTTTGTAAGAAGTCACAGACTCCGCTGGATTAAAGACAGGCTTGTTCAGAGCCACCCAACTGCAGGTTAACAATAATAATATCTAGCTCTTTTATATAGCACTTTCCACCCATAGATCTCCAAGAGGAAAGGGGGAGAGGAGAATACGGGGAAGGAGGAGACACTCTGAGGTTCTGCTCTCTCCCTTTTCATTTGAGGGCTTTTTCAACAGAAGGTGGCACTCCAGGGGAGCCACCCCATGAAAAGCCAACTCTGAAGACTAAGGGAGATGGGCGAAGGGACAGACAATCTGTAGCTTCACCACCTCAAACATTCCCTATGTAACTGCTTGCCTCTGTATCTATCTATAACTCCAGCTCCCACCCCATGCTGCCCAATAACCCTTCTTCCCCCAATTCAACTAACACTCCTTCACTATCCTATAATCCTCTCTTTCCTTTAACACTCACCACCACCCTTAACTTTCCCTCACAGCCCAAGACATTTTCCCCTCTGCATCAGTTTTGGCCCAAAATAAATATATATTTTTCATTTTTCTGTGAACAACTGAAAATGCGTGTGGAAACTAATTTTGTTTTTTCATACAAAATTTCCACAGGACCAATTCAATTTCAGACCAGCTCTACTCCTTAAACCTTGCAGATTATTAATTGGGGCTCCCAGCACATCACAAAATGTTCCCCAGGTCCTTCACCCCTCACACAGCATCCCTAGAATCTCCCATAGTTCCCTGAGCCTCAGAAAGCCTACCCCAACGTACATGCGTCACAGAAACACCCACGGTAGCCTCTGTACTTCACAAAATGTCACTTATGGCTCCCAGACCCACAGAATATAGTCTGGGCTCCCTGTGCCAGAAAGAACTTTGTCCAAGGCAAGCAACCTCTCACGGGTCTCCTGGGGCTAACCATCCCTCACAGATTGTCCCACAGAGCTAACAGCTCCTCACAGAATAACTCCCAGAGCTCCTGTCCCCTCCGATAAACATCTTAAGGGTTCCCCACCCCTCAGAAAACTGCCATCAGAGTAGATCTGCCTGAATATCCCTTGGATTTCTAAATGCCTGTAGAATGGCCCCCTCAGATCCTAGTTCCTCACAGAACCTTCTGGGTCCCCCACACAAGCACAGAGCATCTCTTGGCACTCTTGGAAGTCTTCACAGAATTCCTTCTACCTTAAACATAAGGTTAATTCTGCACTTCCTGGAGTTAAGCACACTGACTCCTCAGCCTCTGACCTTGTCCCTTAAACCTAAATGTAACCTCCAGATAATAACCTGTCTCTGACTCTAGACCTAAAACATACTTCCAGGCTTCAAAACCTTTAAATCATTATCCCCTAATCCAAAACCACCGCAAACTTTGACTAAGACTAGTCCCTCACCCTGAGACTCCACCCTGTCCACCTCTGACCCCATCCACTTAAGCCTAAATCCCTGTCATTTAAACTGGAATTGAAGTCTTTGCCCTGTAAACCTAATGCCCTGGCTGCCCCATATGCCTAACTTCAAGCCATGCCCCCTTAGCCTGAGCCCCAGTCACCCACTTCAAACCATGACCCCAAACCTTAATCCCCATCCCCTAAACCCAACTCCATCACCCCTAATTCTAAAACTGAATCCCCTCTCTCTAACCCTTAATCCTCTTCACACTAACACTAAATTGATATCAGCTAATCCTGCCTCACCATCCCTTAAAGCTAAATCTATATCCCTATGATGACTGTCTGACAGTAGTGAGAAATGTCACACATGGAACTGCGGAAATCTCCCGCTTCTTTCACAAAAGGCAAACCTCACACCAAGTAGCTTCAGCAGGCTTCGGGTAGGGGAGTAGAAGACTTAGTCCTTCCCATCCCCCTTATCCCAGCAGCCCAAGAGGTCACTCAGAACTGGAGCAATTGATCCCAGGGATGCAAGGCAGAGAGAGTCTTCCAGGTGCAGTGCAGTTGCTCTCCTTACCCCTAGCATTTGCCTCCTCTTTCAGGATCATGCTCTTCTAAAAATGTGTCCCTTAACATTTGCCTATGAAGCTACTAACAATAAAAACCAAAGCAAAAGCACCATGAGGCCTGGTTGGGACTAGCACAGGTTGGACATTAGAACAACTTTTGCTAACAGTTATACTTAAAAAACAGATATTCAGCCCCCCAGAAAGCAAACTGAAGGTTCCTACCTCACCTTTCACTGTGCCCCCAGGCCTGCCCGCCCCCACACTCCACCTGTGGCTTGAGACCAGCATGAGCTGCCCCAGAAATCTTTCAGCTGCCTTGCTGTAATGTATATTTATGAACAACATTATGGTGTGTGAGTGACAGAGGAGCCCAAGGTCCATTTTCAAAAGTGAAGATCAATGGGATCTAGGCTCCTAAATAAATGTAAGCAGAGTCAGGATGAGCTCTACCCTGACATCTGGTGGTGAATTATGGCGAGTGTGGAAAAGACCTCCAGGGGCTGATCTTGTTTGCATAAGCACACCCACTCGCCTGGCAGGAAACAACAGCAACTCAAAGTGGTTACTTTGGCTGGTGTGGGATCCCCAGTTTCTCTGTTATTGGGGCAGGAAGAATAAAGTTTTGTTACCCTGATTCTGTGAATCAAGGCCAGTGAACCTGTTGTATGACAGAAGGACTGAGTGAGTCCTTCACCATTACCTAAGTAGCACTTGCTTGACAAGGAGCATGGGTTACAAAACCCAGTGAAGAGAGTGAGAGAATGGGGACAGGTATTTGTACCTGATGGTATGGGCCCTCTCTGAGAGGTTGAAACACCAATTGCACTACCTCCTTTCTCCACTGTTGAATATCAGAGCTAACTTTGATTCCATTAGAAGTCTAGTTACAGACTGCTGAGCTGAATTCACTTTGGGCCAATGGTGCACTAGCACTGGGGCTCCCCTACTATGAGCTGAAATTGCTAAGAGCTGAGATCACTGAGGCTGTGTTAACTAGTGGGAGAGCCTGAAGCTATATTGCTAAGCAGCTGGTAGAGCAGCTAGCAGAGTGGAGCCTCCTGGGGACGAGCGGAGTGGAGCTGAGCGACTCACAGGTCAGTGAGCAGGGTGGAGCGGCTGGAGAAGCAGTGAGCAGAGCAGAGACTTGTGGGAGCGGCCCAAGGAATGGCTGAAGTGGAGCAGAGCTGAGCGGCTCACAGGTTGGTGAGCAGAGTGGAGCAGCTGCCAGAGCAGTTCGTGGGACGGCGGGAGCGGCTCGCGGGACAGCTGGTGGAGTGGAGCAGTTCGTGGAGAAGGCTGCAGCGGAGCCCCACGGAGAGGCAGCCAGTCGGCCTCGGATCACGTAAGGTGCCCCTTAACACCCTGCGTGCCTCCCCTCCCCCCCCAGCTTGAACTCTGGGGCTGCACTGACCAGGGACAGAGACTTCGGGGGGTTGTTGGACTTTGGGGACTTTGGTGATCCTTGGGTTGCTGGACCCAAGAGACTTTGGGGGGTTGTTGGACTTTTGGGACTTTGGTGATCCTTGGGTTGCTGGTTTCAAGAACCAAAGGGAAAGGACACAGCCCAATTTGCTGGGGTGAGGTTTTTTTGCTCATGAAGCCTGTTTATGGTGTTTTTCCAATTTAATGCTGATGTCGTTTACCTCACGTTATTAAACATTTTCTGTTACACTCAGACTCCGTGCTTGCGAGAGGGGAAGTATTGCCTCTTAGAGGTGCCCAGGGGGTGGTATGTAATTGTCCCAGGTCACTGGGTGGGGGCTCGAGCGGGTTTTGCATTGTGTTATTGAAACGGAACCCCTAGATACAGAACCCGGCCCTTGCTGCTGCCAACTTAGATGGGCAGAAGGGTTACATACCTAAATCATTTTAGAAAATGGGGCTTAGGTTTCTACGTGACTTAACTCCCTTTGCCCACAAACTCCTCTCTTCTCTGGGGAATAATATTAGAAACCCCATGAGATGAACTGTGCCTAAGTTACCTGGCTCTGCTCCCTCAGGGCTGATTGCACTAATGTTATTGGCATGGATTGAGTTTTCAGGGAGGTTTGTTTTATTGTTAAGAGCCTTAAGAGTCTTATTACGGCAGTAAGAGCACTGGCTACTACCCAAGTTCCTTTCCTTCCACTTAACGCTAGAAGGCAAAAAATAGATTTAGTAGGACAGAGAGGGAGGGAGGCACTGAGGGATTTACATCAATATTAATCTGCCTAGTTACGAGAGTTGGAGATAGGGTATGGATGGACGTGACCCCTGCTGGAATGTGATTGCAGTGTTTATGCCCAGGACAATATAGAACAATTAAACATTCTGGAACTCAATGTGGGGGAAGGGTCAGACCAAAGAGTGTCTCGAAGTTCAAGGATTTTTACAAACGTTCTGTGCAGTGTTTGTGTAGCTGTATTGGCCCCAGAATATGAGAGACACAAGGTGGGTGAGGGAATATCTTTTATTGCCTTCGGTTAGTGAAAGGGACAAGTTTCTGAGCGACACAGGTCTCTTCTTCCTGAACAAGAGCTCTGTGTAGCTCGAGAGCTTGGCTCTTTCATCAATAGAAGTTGGTCCAATAGAAGATATTACCTCACCCCCTTGTCTATCTTGATTTAAAAAAATGGCAGCCTAATCTGGATGACATTGGACGGGGCTGGAACTTCTGTTGAGCAGAGACAGAATCTTGACTGTGAAACAAAATGAAACATTCTATATCCACAATAAAAAAAAACAAAGCAAAAGCACCATGAGGCCTGGTTGAGACTAGCACAGGTTGCCCATTACAGCAACCTTTTATTAAAGTTATAATAAGACGTGCAGCTCAAAAAAAAAAAAAAAAGCAAACTGAAGGTTCCTACCTCAGCTGGCCTGCCCTCCCCCACGCTCCACCTGTGGGCTTCAGACCATCATGAGCGGCCCCAGAAATGTTTGAGCTGCCTTGCTGTAACGTACATTTATGAACAACATTATGGGGGGATTTTCAAAAGCATCTGAATGACTGAGGGACCTAGGGCCCATTTTCAAAAGTGAATGTCAATGGGATCTAGGCTCCTAAGTACTTAAATTCCTTTAGAAAATGGAGCGTAGGCTCCTATGTCACTTAGAACTTTTTTAAAATGTTACCCAAAGAGTACGTCTACACTGCAATCAAAGACCTGCAGCACGGTTGGGGCTGGCCCAGATCAGCTGACTTGGGCTCACGGGGCTCGGGCCGCAGGGCTAAAACTTGCAGTGTAGGCATTTAGGCTTGGTCTGGAGCCTGGGCTCTGATATCCTGCGAGGACGGAGAGTCTCAGAGCGGCTCAAGGCCAAGTCCAAAGTGCAATTTTTAGCCCTGCAGCCTGAACCCCGAACCCCAGCTGACTCGGGCGCTGAGACTTGGTGTTGTGGGTTTCTTATTGCAGTGTAGACGTACCCTGAATGACTTAGAAGCACACATGCCATTAACTTTTAATGGAACTTGTGTTCCTAAGTCACTCCGGTCCAGATTGTTAAAGGGATTTAGGCACCTATCTCCCAGACATCTAAATACCTGTAAGAATCTGGCCAATAAAATGCCATGCCCCTCCAGCAGAAGCCCTTCCGCATGACGTTTGTAAAGGATTGCAGAATGGGGATGCTCATTATCTGTACAACAGAAACCTGCTTAGAAGGATATTCCTATGTCAACCCTAATTATCTGGAAACAAAGTGCAGCCTCGGTTACCTTATAAAGAAATGTTTTATTTAGTTCTCAAAATGATCAGCAATGCAGAGCAGACAGAGTGTGAAGGATTTCAATTGTTCTTAAACCCTTTGATCCAAAACTCCGTCTCTCCCCACCTTGCACTGCCACTAGATGAACCATGGAAAACCTCAGCTGGCAGGTAAGGTGGCCCAGCATGCAATAGCAAGTCAGGTGCCAGCAGAAAGTAGCAATCTTAAGGAGAGGGGGAAGAAACCCAAAATTATTGATATAGGTAGTGGCATACAAAATAAGTTTACTCCGGTGACGCGTTCACTGCCGTGTGATCGCCCGCCTTCCTGCTGGGCTAAACAGGCCTGAATTTCATTTCGGACCGTTTGTAGGAGTAGTTGTACCCTTTGCCTGAGTGCCAGTTCACACCATCTGCAAAGCTGCTATGGGCTCCCAGCCAGTACATCCCATTCAGGTTGGAAGTATGGCAGTTACTGTACCACCAGGCTCCCTTGTAGGTTGTTGCACATGCGCTCGAACCAGGATCTTGCTGTCTGTCTTTAGTTGAGAACAGCATGTTGTTGTGGTCGGATAACGAATCCCCTGTGTGAAGTAAATGAAATCACTGTTTATGGCAGGTCACAGGCAGTTTACTTCCTCATTGGCCAAGTCTAATGTTCCTGGAGTCATGCTGTCCATTTCCCCCTTTCGTGAGGCACTCAGAATCCCTTGGGCTATAGACAGGAGTCTGAAGCTTAATTTAACTGCTTCCATCTCGGTTCCTGATGGGGCAGATGCTGGGTTACATACCACCTCCAGCTCTTCTGAGGTGCAGGTATTCCACAGAACGCCTGTGGTTACGTCACCTGACTAGGACTCAGAATTTCTGGGTTTTCTACCCAGGTTTGTCACAAACCTCCTGGGAGACTTGGGACAAGTCGCCAGAAAGTCAACGGAAGCTGGGTACCTTAAGCCTCTCTGAAAATGGCCGTCATAATATCTCTGAACTTCAGTTCCTTAGCTGTAAATCATTCTTCCTTACTTGCACCCCCTGTCTCTTCAATTTAGCTTGCCTCATCTCTCACCATGTACAGCACCTGCTAACTGATAGTACAACAGTACTTGATCTCATTTAGATCCTCTAGGTGCTATCATGGTATAAACAAACAATAACTTCAAAGATCATGCCTGTTGACTGCAGCAAACCCAGCAGGACCAAGGCCAAATTCCTTTGAGGAAGGCTGGGATAAGTTGAGAATCCATAAAATTATACACAGGAGGCCTGAAAATGGACCCATATCAAACCAGATTGCTGCTTCTTTCTGCTTCTAATCTTAGTTTAAGTCAGCTGGTGCAGCAATTCATGAACACGATAAATACAGCTAAACCAACTTTTTCTAACCTCAGAGGTTCATTTCAGGATCCATTTGAGGTTGCGGTGAAGATTCAGGTCTGCTCTTCCCTTATCCGACTAACTCTTCCCATCTGTAATGAAGCTCACCTGCAATTTACCTGGACCATGTTTTGAGCTCTTGACTCTGTCCTGACTCAGGTAAAATGCCCAGTGAGTTTGATGGGAGTTTGCCTGGATAAGGACTGAATAGAAGTGGGTAATAACCTCAGGATTTGGCCTTAGAAAATGGCAGAGTTATTGTAGATGAGGAGAAGTTTAACTTACTTTTGCTCTGGGATTCTGTACACCTCCAATGGCATTGTACCATTTCTCTGTGCTATGAAATGTGGAGACCATGCATGGCACCTACCTGCATTACCCCCAAGGAAATCTCCAAGAATCAGCTTGTAATTTTCAGTCTCTCCTAAAATTTTGAATGACTTGTACTTGGCAAACGCATGGTTGTTATCGAAATCTGTGAGGTCAATGCGAAGTTCATTAGCTCCTAATGGAAACAAATTGGAAAGAAAGAAAAGAGCTCATCAGGTTCCATCCACATTTTGCATCTTTAGGAATTCCTTCAACTTCACCTCACCTCTAATAGAGATAAACCAGCAACACCCTTCCCTTCAGCTCTGACACGAAAACCTCCCCCTTTCCACTGGAGTTATTGCTCACCCATCCTAGACTGGTAGGTTGCACCTCTTATCTTGGTTACATCTACATCTTAGAACCCTTAGTGCCAGAAAAACTTGAAGCAATTATAAAGAAACCCTCGAAACCTTCCCTGGTTATGCATGACTGAATGCCAGGGGCTGAGCAAGATATTTGAAATCGGTTTCATTAGCTCCTACTTGCAGAGCAATAATGACTTTTTAAGGTGCGTTGCTAATGTGTTGAAAACCTGATTGATCAACTGGTTTGCAGAGGGATAGAGAAGGGCTACGGGCAGCTGGAAAGAGTTCTCAAGAGGCCCAGATTTTGGAAAACAAAGCCTTCTCTACATATCCTGCATTATTTTTAGAGTTCTTGTTTGCCAACGTAAGAAAAATCAGCAGTCTCTGGGTACATGCTCTTCCTTAACTTGAGACCAACAAACACCCAAACAAGAGGGGCATAAACAGAACAGCTGTGTCTGGTAGGAAGGAGAAGATAGGAACTTCTGGTAAGGAATATTTGCCATTTGATTCATCACTCTATTTGCCAAACCTTGATTGGAGCCACCAGTGTTAGCTGGTCCAATGAGATTTCACAAAAGGACCCTTTTTGTAACACGCATGTCCACTATTACCAGCATTTGACATTTTGTGGCCTTGCATAGAATTAATAGTGCACCTTAACAATTATGGGATGGCAGCCGCTGTGATACTATGCCCCAAGTTCACCATAGTAATATTATGATATGATTATGGCATAATTATGATGCATTTTGTACAAGGTCATGTAAGGTGTCATTGGAAAACGCTCTACAGTCAAGTATATAGAGAGAACTTGGTGGGGAAAAGTGCACACGATGCATGTTTTTTAGTTACCAAAAGAGGTTAATAGGTGAATATTGTCATTGCCCAACCAGAATTCTGTCAGGCGGCTGCCAAAACCGCTCTTGTATGAATTCCAGTCACGGAAAAAGTCCACTGAACCGTCTGCCCGCCTCTGGAAAACCTGCGGGGAAATGAAAGGGATGCAGGTCGGTTTCTTTCCTGATACACAGGCCATAGAATCTCACCCAGTACTTTCTGACTCGAGCCCACCAATAGAAGTCTAAAGCAATGAACAAATACAATTTCACCTCTTACATGCTGGAAAGTTAAGGAATGACTTGTACATAAGGAAGAAGTAAGTGTCATAAGATAGGTTTCAGAGTGATAGCCATGTTAGGCCATATCAGCAAAAACAATGAGGAGTCCTTGCAAGAAGGAGTGAATATTAATGAGGCCAATGTAATCAAGGTGGCTCATTTCAAACAGTTGACAAGAAGGGGTGAGTTTTTGTAGTGACCCATCCACTCCCAGTCTTTATTCAGGCCTAATTTGATGGTGTCCAGTTTGCAAATTAATTCCAGTTCTGCAGTTTCTCGTTGTCAACTGTTGACAATAACCCACTTCCACCTTAATTGAATTGGCTCGTTAGCACTGACCCCCCACTTGGTAAGGCAACTCCCATATTTTCATATACTGTGTATATATACCTGCTACTGTTTTTTTTTTCTACTCCATGCATCGGATGAGGTGGGTTTTAGCCCACAAAAGCTTATGCTCAAATAAATTTGCTAGTTTCTAAGGGCCACAAGGAACTCCTCGTTGCTTTTGTCATAAGATAGCAGCTTTGGACAAAAATTACGAATAAGGAGCTTGTCTACAGCCATGTTCCAATTGTGCAAGTGAAACTTTCTGAATACCTGGTGCCTTAACACCAAATAGGGAAATCCTCCCACTGTTGCGTTAATAGGTTTAACAGGGAAATTGGAAGTTAAAACAATAAAATGATATTAAGAGCTGGTCAGAAAATGCAGTTCCATTGAAACCGAAATGCTTCATAAAATCGTACTGCACTCCTCAACATTTTGTACTATATATTATAATATAATCAAAATGACACATTTGTGCTGATATTATCTAAATGAAACATTTTTGATTGATCCAAAACAAAACAAAAATAGAATATTCCTTTGGAGAATTTTAAAATGTTCAGGTTTCATTCTGATTTGTAAATAAGCCAAATTCTGAAATAGTGAAATCCTAGTGAAACAGAATTCCTCGGCATTGCACATATTTTCCCTCCTCTTTCAACCCCATTTTACACAATGGGCTATGGGGTTTTCCTTTTATACTACTATAGGTATTGGATACAAAGGTAACCAGAACCTGTAAGACCTCCCTTATCCTCATCAGCTCTTCACTTTTTTCCTCATCGTGTGCACCTCCTCTTCCCCCAAATTCTGACAGAATAGATTTAAACCAGCTACCAGTTCAGCCTCAATTTTATCTTAAACACACTGACAAGTTGGGAAGTTTCTGTTTGAAGTCCTGCTCCTAGCGAACATGTATCACTGGGACAGCACAAAGAAAGAGATTTCATTTTCAACAAGGGTTACAAATGCCTTCACATGGTTGATGTCCTTTCTAGGAACTGACTTGTTTGAGCAAACCCTTGGCCCCATCCCACTCCCTGTGAAATCCATCAGTGATTTGCATTGGCTTTGATGGCAGCAAGAATGGGCACTCCATGATTTGTTCTTACTTACTATCCATCCACCTCCATCTGTGTCCATGTCACACAGCACGGTCATGGCGTTACAGTCATGCGGGTAGATGGTGTACCAGCCGCTCATGATGTGTCCTTTGGCTAACAGCTCCTTGCAGTTCTTTGCTCCTGGAGAGGATGGTAATTTAATGTTCTAAATAAATTTTGCTGGAACGGATAATTACACACGCAGCATTGATCCCTTTTCAAGGAACTAGGAATTTCAAATAGTTGTCTTTGGAGTTTCCAAACCCTGGAGGGCTGGATTTCTGTTTGGCTTCCTAAGTCCTGACTCCTGTTTGAAAAGACAGCAGCAAAACGGTGCATTCCTGATGAAACTGACTCCTTCAGACTTCAAATGGCAATGTACATAAGGAACCACAGTGGGTTTTAATCATTAGTCCATCTTACAGGATTACCTGCTTGTATTACATTCAGTAGGGTTTCTGGTATAACTGAACCTCATGTAACTCAATAATGCTAACATAGCAGAAACAGGGGTCAATTACACTAGTTGCTACAGAAGTCAGAATGAATTGCAAGCACCTTCAACTGTGGCTCTACACTGTGAACTGAGGTCCAGGTCCCTTGAATGGGATGAGTTGACACCTCACGTCATAGGCGCCGACTCCGTGGGTGCTCCGGGGCTGGAGCACCAATGGGGGAAAACTGGTGGGTGCTCTGCACCCACCAACAGCTCCCCGCCCTGGCCCCCCACCCAAGCTCACCTCTGCCTTCTCCCCTGAGCGCACCTTCCCCGCTTCTCCCCCTAGCTCTCAGTGCTTGCCGCCGCAAAACAGCTATTGCACGGCAAGAAGCGCTGGAAGGGAGGGGGAGGAGGGGGAATGCGGCGCACTCGGGAAAGAGGCAGGGCTGGGGCAGGGATTTGGGGAAGAGGTCCAATAGGAGCAGGGAGGGGTGGAGTTGGGGCGGGGACTTTGGGGAAGGGGTTGGTATGGGAGCAGGGCAGGGGTGGAGTCGGGGTGGGGCTGGGGTGTCAAGCACCCACTGGCACCAGGAAAAGTTGGCGCCTATGGCTCATGTAATGTGATTCTGGGAAACACTCACCTGTCTTACAGTGTACGTCCTCCAGCTCCTTCTCGGCTGTTCAGGAAGAAAAACAAAAGGGAGGGGGATTGAAACCAGGAAAAGAATGATATTTTCCTAAACTCCTGCTCAGGCCACAAGGCCTTTATGTATCATGAGTTAAGAGACAGTAAAGCATCTTAACGCATCTCTGACTCCAGCCAGCAGTATGTGGAGACAAGTCCTTCCCTAGACAAAGATCCGTGTCCTACATTCTCTCCAACCACAGATTTTACTTCCCACAGCCCCATCCATAAAAATAACATCCACTTACACCTTAGCTAACATTCTTCACAAGCTGGGAAACATTCAGGCAATTGCAGGGTGTGAAATAAATGTTATCCCTTTAGTTCCTTCTGCATCAAAGATGTACAATTTCACACGTTGGCTGTGATCTGAGCCTCCCCAAACTTTCAGGGGAGATCAGTTCTGGATCCAAAAGCAGATGCACATGTGACAGCCCAGGCTCATCTCTATTTATTGAATTCAAGGGGTTTTTTCGCACTCTTGGATAGCTCCTCAGCTACAGGGATATTAACAAATTCAGTATTGTGCGCAAACGAATTACACTCTGAAAGTTTCCTGTGAGTCAAGTGTACTGCTTTTAAAATGAAATCAAATTATACTCTTGCCATAAAAGAAATTGTAGATGTTCTTACTTATAGTTCCAGGTACTCCAATGTCTCCTTTATCTCCTAAAAACACCCAAAAACACACGGGAACAAATCACTATACAGCCAAGAGACAGCATCCTGATCTGAGTGCTCATCCCAGCATTTGTTATTAATTCCATGTTGGTGTAAAACCCCAGTTCCCCTACATCATCCCATGGAAAAAGTATTAACCATTCTAGAGTTTGATAAGCGTGATGAAGAGGAGAGAGGGCCAAATTCTTTTTCACATCAGTGCCACCCCAAGGACTTGAAGGGGTACAAATGAGAGGGTAATTTGGGCAACTGTGTATGTTGAAGTGGTGGGGGTTTTTTTCATTTTTGAGATGAAGGCTGGAATTTCTAAAGGAGACACAGAAAGTTAAGTGTGCAATTCCCATTGACTCTGGGACACATTGGGTGCACTCCCTACTGACTCAGTCCCTATCACTATGGGTAATACCTAAAAGACAGGCTCAACAAGCCAGAATTATTGGAAGACTCTTACCTTTCAGACCAGGAACACCAATGTCACCCTTCGCTCCTGGTGGAAAACAGAAAGAGTGAATAGAGACGTAGCAATCTCAATGAGAGCTTACAATTGGGGTTCTATCGGGATAAGAGCGGGGTGAATACTGAAAACACAGATCTGTGAATTTGTTTGTGAAAAAATGGCCCAAAATGTAATTAATATCCATTCAATGGAGTCCGACTATTTGCTGTTCATGAATATTTAGATCACTGCTAGTATTAATGAAACTACTTACATGTCCTGCAGACTGCATGAATTCATACTGGAAATTCTTCAGTCATCACTCTCATATTAAAAGGATTCAGTCAACTATATCACATGACTCCACACCACAAATTACCAATGCCTGTAGCAAGCATTTCACAAAACAGCCAGTGGCTGAGAATACTTTGGTGAACACCAGGGATAACAGATACATTCTTAGCAATCAGGAACAGTTCATGAGTGAGTCGTAAAACAAAGAGAGGCCTAAATTTGATTCAGTTCATGCTCTAAATTGAGAGAGAGACAGATGTGGGGAGGGGGTTGTTAAATGTTTCATAAAAGGAAAATTCAAATGTTAAAAATTATTTGATGGTAGTTAAACAAATTTACTTAGTCTTTTTATTATTTTACCTTTCTCCCCAGCTGGTCCCATCTTCCCAGGGCTCCCCTGAGTTCCCTTTTCTCCTACAAACACAGAGAATGAATTTAAACATTTTATATATATTCAAACACAGAAGAAATTAGAACAGACCTGAGCTCCAAATTCTACCCTTTCTGGCTTAATCCTAAAGTAATGTAAAGCGACACTAAAGCGAACGGTCCCAAGCCAGTTTTCATCAGTGGATGATCTTGCTAAAAGACCATGTAAATTACATGCAGGATTGCAATCAGCAACACTATGGTTATTTATTGAGTAATTCATGTTTGTGCCTGCACCATCCAAAGCCGATTCTCACTCAGTGCTGAGGAACGTACCTCTCATTCCTGCAGCTCCGGGTTCCCCTTTGGGACCTGTGGCACCGGGAACTCCAGGGCATCCTTGCAGAATAGTGAGCCTCTCGTTACCACTGAGACCCACCACTTTCACTTCTGGAGACATAAAATAATCATTATCAGAGACACCGGATGTGGGATGTTCTGCAAATTGTGAATTCCAGGCGGAAGCACAATACGTCATGAGATCTAACAGAGCCCTTTGCTTGACTAGAAAGGCAAATACAAACAAGCAATGTAGCTGCCAAGGCCTACTCAAGGGATGCTACAGGCACAAGTAGGAGGAACAAGCCCCTTGACCTTCTGAGCCCAACCCCAGAGTGCCTCTCTGTGGCTCCCACTGTGGAGGGCTGCAGAAGAATCTTCTTTGGACCTTGGGGGAAGCTAGAGTCAGAGTGGAAAGCCTCTGCCCCAAACTCCCCCTCCGGCTGTGGGTTTTCTGGCCTGTCCCTCTGTGGTTCAAACTCTCCTGTCCTCTCAGTCCATATTTCCTCTTGCTCACAGACTGAAGTTTCAGGAGCTTCTATAGTTCAGACTGCATTGAGATTTGCATTTAAAGCAGAGATTAAACCTCCTTCTTACATATGTGTCATGTAATTCATCATCCCCAAATTTACAGCACTTATTCTGAGCACAGAATGGAGCTTCTGAGAAGTCCACTAGCTTGAGATATAATTCTTTAAAAGTTGGCCCTTAGAAAAAGAAGTTTAAAAAACAAACCCTTTGGTCCTTCTAGCAAAGACGATAAAAGGGACGTGGGAGTGGTATGTCCATGACACCTGCATGAAGTAAAGATGATTTCATCCATGATTTCAGAGATGATATTACATTTACACATGGCAAATCTTTAACACAGTACAGGCAGTCCTCGGACTTACGACACAATTAGTTCTTGAAAATTGCATCGTAATCGAAACATTGTAACTCGGAACTGCAATCCACTCCACTGTGGGACCGAGCGTCATAAAGTTGAAACCAATTGTCGTAAGTCAAATCAGGGTGTAAATTCAGAAACGTCGTAAGTGCCGTTCGTCGTAAGTCAAACATCATAAAGTCGAGAACTGCCTGTAGAGTACATGACCATGACAGTCCTTCATTGTGTGAACAGTAGGTTTCAAAACAAGGCTGCTGGAAAGAAAG
This sequence comes from Trachemys scripta elegans, assembly GCF_013100865.1. Lineage (NCBI taxonomy): Eukaryota > Metazoa > Chordata > Testudines > Emydidae > Trachemys > Trachemys scripta. The sequence goes on from NC_048314.1 coordinate 7,046,736, forward strand.
GGGCAAAGGATCAGATCTTCAGCTGGTGTAAACTGGCAAATTGACTTCAACAGAGATTTGCCAATTTACACCGACCGATTCATCTAGCTGAAACATTGATGCATTGACAACTGTGTTAAAATGACAAGCCGTCACTTTATGTTCTAAGGGGTTCCAACTCTCTGCGTGTGTGCCATGAACACAACAACTGTAGCTTGATATAACAGCAGGGTCAGAGTTAGAAAAAGAATCAGAAACATTTTATAAAACCACATTGTGAGAAAGTTCCAGGTACTAACCCATACAAGACATCACCTATAAATACTGAAAACAGGGGAATGAATAATAAACATCAACAACTTCCTCCTAGCAGAAATTGCCAACATTACAACACATAGGAAATGTGATATGTGAGAAGCATGTTTTGAGTCTGGGATTCTACTTGGAAATTGTTCACTGATGGCTTCACTGTTCATTTCCCTGTTTTCAATGTTTGTGTAGGTGATGTAACTTATAGGTTAGTATCTCTAACCTTTCTTACCATAGCTTTTCGTTTTCTACATACTGAAAGCCATTTGTGAAGGTGATCTAGGAACGAGATTTATACAAGAATGTGTATTAAAAGTGCAAACTTAACTATATATAACATGTTAGAAAATTCTTGAACACTTTAAAGTACTTTCTGAACTGAAAGCCTGTGGAACAATAGAATGGAATGAAGATTAGCAACTGTGCCGCTGTTGGTTTATAGCAACCTGAACCGCAATAGAAACTATCCACCACCAAATAGCTCAATAAACGCAAGTCTGTATGGAAGAGAAAACAAAACAGCTTCCCCAGCTCCTTGTATCCAAGTGCACAGAGTAACAGAGCCTGTCACCAAACCGTATCTTTTGGTGCATCCTTTGTACTAAGGCGCCATTGATAAATGTTGAAGAGATGTTATAAGCACATTAGAAACACAAGTCGTAGGTGTTATAGATGGTGCGAAACACATCAGCAGAAGATGTTATAGATGGTTTTATTCAAAGGTTTATTATAGTAAATAATCATTCGTATTATTGATTATTATAAGCCGTGGTGAGCACCCCATTGACTTAATGGACACTAGGACAATCTGTAGCCATAGACAAGCCATGTATTAAAACATGTTAATCATTTATTAATTGTTTAATAATGGAACCTTAATTGAAAAGGGGATTGTGTTCTGGATGTGCATTAGTACAGCTGCATTTTCCCCCTTATTCTACATTCCACATCAATTGCAAGACTCCGGGTAATACCTCCCAGGGGTAAGGGAATGAGGAAACAGTGTTGTGTAGCCCATACATTGGCTTTGTGGGGGCTGGCACATAAGCAAGTCTTTCATTACATGAGGATGATTAATCAGCCAGAATTGGAGCGACTGGGGATGATATTGGAGATGGTCTCATTTTGAGAAGGGGAGTATTTCAAAGTTCCCCCTTAGTAATTGGGAATTTTACAGCCTTGTCTCCCTCATCCCCATGTCCTCAGGTCTGCCACAGCCCGGAGAAGAGTCCAATACTAATGGGGAGAAGCTGGAAGCTATGGAGTGAGTCTGATGTGTCCAGTTCCTCCCCGTTCAGAGCTCTGCTGTATCATGTGTGTTCCCCGCTTCTCCTCAGAAATCAGCGGAAAGTCCTTTCTACGTGCTCCATGGAGTTAGGGCCCCTGGCTCTGGGGTAATGAGGGAATGGAACTAAGTGGGCAGATGGTCCCAGCAACATGCTCCGTTTGGGACCCAGGGAATTTCCCATCAACACAAACTCCCACTCCACAGCATCCCCTTCCCAGAGAGGAACAGTACGGGGTAGGCATGGTGGGGTAGCCAATGGTAGCATAGCCATTCAGAGAGCCATGCTGCCGAAGAGCATGGAGGAGCTTCCTTTCTCCACAGTTCTCTGGGGTTTGGAGGCTGGGACCCTGCCCCCCTCACCCACAAATTCCTCTCTCCTACGGGGAGTGTTTCTTAGAAACCCCATGAGATGAACTGTGCCTTGGCCTGGTGTCCCCTTCCTGTGACCTCACTGCAGGCGAGTCTACAGTGGCGCTTCGCCATCAGGAGTGGACAGTAACTACTGCAAAGTAGCTAGTCAGACCCATGTTGTTAAAAGGTAACAGCTTTGTTCCTCACTCACCTGGGCAGGTGTCCTGAACCTCACAATCCACAGCTGCTAGACAGAGTAAGGCGAGGAGGGTTTGCTGGACAGCTCTCCCCATGGCTGGTGCTGGTCTCTGCAACGGCAGCTCCACTCGTCTTCTCACTGCCCTCTCCTCTGCTTTAGCATTTCAGAGCTGAGAGACTTTTCCAGGCAATACAAATTATAATATTAAGCTCCACCCCTGACCTCTCAGTCTCCTTAGCCAGTCTCTATAGTCCAGTTTTTTCCCCTGCTGGGATCATTGTACAGGAAGTGTTGCCACGTGGATACAGGAAAATCCGCAAAAGGGTTGACCCTTTTTTTTTTTTTTTAATATAAAACCTCCTGTGGCCTTCTGGTTCCATTCTTCTGGTTCCCCTTCAGAGAGCCGGGGGATTTACACTGAACGTAGAGCGGTCAGTGGGGAGGGTTATTAGGAGCTTAATTCCAAAATTCTTAAGAACTAACCCACAACTACGGAACTAAATACACCTCAGACAAGTCATTTTCATGCAGCGGGTCCTGTAGAAGTGGTTACCACATTCAAATCTCTTGCCCTTTATAAAGCAGCAGCAATGTCCATCCATGCTCTGTGCATTTGCATAATTTCAGTCACACACATACACATTTGTATTCTGCTCTGTTCAGGTTCTTATATCAGGCCCGTCACCTTGGTGTGTGAGCACCTTCCAGAAAGGCATGAAGCCTCGTGATGTTTGGATTCTTCCTAATGGACTGTCCCACCTGCTTTAGGATCCGAGCCAAATAACACTGAAATTAGTGGAAACCCTCCCATTGATTTCAATAGGGTTTGGATCAGCCCCTGAATAAATACCCATCAACAGAGCAACAACCCCCTTCCTGTGGCAGGTATCTTAAAAAAAAAACCCTCACTCCAAAATGTTTGGACTATTAGCACCCCCTAGGATGTAAGAGATCCCCTAGTATGCCTTTACCTAGCACCTGAGCAGAGCACAGGCAGAATAGGGAGGTGGGTTAGCACTCTGAGCCACCCCTCAACTTTGACGAGAGTCATGCTTCATATGGACGCCAATAAAGGTGCCCGCTGTGATGTATCCCTTTTGGTTCTTTCATTTCTCCCCCTGGTTCCCTATAGATAGGAGCCCTCTTCCTTGAGACCAATGCACAGCCTACTATCTATCTCTGCTGTCAGAACTGCCTTCTTCCACTAACTCCACCGTCTCTACCTGCTACCGTTTCCATTCCTCGACCTTCTCAGACTCAGGCTGCAGCGCCGAAGAGAACTCCATAAAGAGGGAAGTTTACACCAGTCTCCCGTTACTCCTGAAAACCCAGTTTGTTGCCTCTGCCACATGCTCAGTCTTCACTGGTCCAAGAACAGATTATTGTGAGGTGTCTTTGGAACCTGGGTCTCTCCCGTACCAGGATGACGTGACCCCCATCCCTTCAATGTGCTTACGTTACCTGGCTCTGCTCCCTCAGGGCTGAATGCACTAACTTTATTGGTGTGGATTGAATTTTTAGGGAGGTTTGTTTTCTTGGTAATAGCCTTAAGAGTCTTATTACGGCAGTGAGAGCACTGGCTACTACCCAAGTTCCTTTCCTTCCATTTAATGCTAGAAGGCAAACATAGATTTAGTAGGACAGAGAGGGATGGAGCCACTGGGGGACTTACATCAACATTCATCTGCCTAGTTTATGAAAGGAAACCTATCTTTCTTCACAACAGCTGGAGATAGGGTATGGATGGACGTGACCCCTGCTGGAATATGATTGCAGTGTTTATCCCCAGGGCAATATAGAACAATGAAACATTCTCAAACTCAATGTGGGGGAAAGGGTCAGACCAAAGAGTGTCTCAAAGTTCAAGGATTTTTACAAATGTTCTGGGCAGTGTTTGTGTAGCTGTATTGGGCCCAGAATCTGAGAGACACAAGGTGGGTGAGGGAATCTCTTTTATTGCCGTCGGTTAGTGAAAGGGACAAGCTTCTGAGCGACACAGAGCTCTTCTTGTTCACGAGGCCTGGTTGAGACTAGCACAGATTGCCCATTAGAACCACTTATTAACGTTATACTAAGACGTGCAGCTCAAACACACACACACACACACACACACACACACACACACAGAGAGAAAGTTCCTACTTCAGCTTTCACTGTGCCCCCAGGCCTGCCCTCCCCTACACTCCACCTGTGGGCTTCAAACCAGCATGAGCAGCCCCAGAAATGTTGGAGCTGCCTTGCTGTAACGTACAGTTATGAACAACATTATGGGAGGGATTTTTCAAAAGCATCTGAGGAGCCTAAGGCCCGTTTTCAAAAGTCAATGGGCTCTAGCCTCCTATATCCCTAGTACCTATATCCCTTTAGAAAATGGGGCTTAGGCTCTTATGTCACTTAGCACCTTTTTAAAAAAAATGTTACCGAAAGGGTACGTTTACATTGCAAAAAAAGACCTGCAGCACGGTCGGGGCTGGCCCAGATCAGCTGACTTGGGCTCACAGGGCTCAGGGGCTAAAATTTGCAGTGTAGATGTTCAGGGTTGCACTGGAGCCTGGGCTCTGAAACCCTGTGAGGAGGGAGAGACTCAGAGCTCAGGCTCCAGGCCAAGTGCAACATCGACACCGTGATTTTTAACCCTGCATGCTGAGCTCCATGAGCCCGTGAGAGCTGACCCTGGCTCGGAGACTCAGTGTCGGGGCTTTTTAGTGCAGTGTAGACGTACCCGGAGTGATATAGAAGCACAAATGCATTTAACTTCTGGAGCTTGTTTTCCTACGTCACTCAGGACCTGACTGTTAAATGTATTCAGACACCTAACTCCCAGGCACCTAAATACCCGTAAGAGAATCTGGCCAAGTCATTCTTGGGGGGGGAATCACACCCTAAATTCTTTAGCTGACGGATTATATTTCATTTTATTTAATCCTTTCCATTTCTTTGAAAGCATCTTCCTCAATAGCACTGGGCTCTTTTACAAGAGTTTGAAAGTACCCATGGCTTTACCTAGGGCAGTGGCTCTCAACCTTTCCAGACGGCTGATTTGTCTTGCCGACCCCCAAGTTTCACCTCACTTAAAAACTCCTTGCTTACAAACTCAGACATAAAATTACAAAAAGTGTCACCGTCACACTGTCAGCAATTTTCAGTAACTCATTTTTACCATGGAATTATAAAATAAATCAACTGGAATATAAATATTGTATTACATTGCTGTGTACAGCATGTAGAGCAGTATAAACACGTCATTGTATGAAATTTTAGTTAGCACTGACTTCACTAGTGCTTTTCACATAGCCTGTTGTAAAACTAGGCAAATATCTAGATAAGTTGACGTATCCCTGGAAGACCTCTGCGTATCCCTGGTTGAGAACCACTGACCTAGGGAACCACCGTCTCTTCCTAGGATTGATATCAGTGTACGAAGGGTTAGTACCAAGAATGATGGTAAAACAGCAGAGACAATGATTGGCTAGTGATGTGATGTGATATTCCCAGAAGCACCATGTTCCAGGAATGCTGGACTAGCACACCACACTAGAAGTGCTCAGGTATCACTGCAATGCTCCAAAGGAAATTTGGATGTTGGAATATAAACTAACTGCTTAACTTTAATCCTGGTCTACCAGATAGGTCATTGGACTGGAAATCGGAAGATCTGGCTTCTATTCCTATGGTCTCTGTGGGCCAGAGTTTCAAAAGAGCACAAGGCCAGATTTCCAATTGATTCTGCTATCAGCCACCAAGGTGCAAATCCAGAGTAACTGATAGTCAGGGAGATACCCCAGAGTACCTCTAGGAGGAACTGAAATCCGAATCTCTTCCACTGGGATCTGCCTTCTGAGCGCCACAGAAAACAACTACCAGCATGTACCCGGCATTCAGGGCTAGTTACCAGGCACTTTCTATGGCATCAGTGTAAGCGACATGTTTACAGCCTGTCTGGCTTGGTGGGGAGGCTCAACGCCGTACTGAACTCCGGAAACCCCATCTGGCTGTTTGCCTCTTGGAGAAGTGGTTGGATGAAAAAAATTAAACACTAAAGAGCTTTTCCTGACACCTATGCAACAGCTCTGCAGCGTCTCCTAGGCCAGACACTCCTTTGTGTGCGCTCATTCTCTCGGTCCTGTAATTGCCCTCTGCTGAGAGCTGACAACCCCTGGGACAACAGTCAGAGTCCTTCCAAGATGCGGTCCTCTCCGTTGTCCTTAGCCATCACACGGTATGCGATGCGCGTGAAAGAGCCAGTGAGCATCAGGACAAAGAGGATAAAGAGCAAGGGCCAGATCCCATATTCAATCGCTTTCAGGGAGCTCAGCTTATCCTCTGGGATGGTGTTGGTCAGATTCAGCATGTACCCAAGAGCCCAGCCAGCTGATAGGTTACCAACCTAAAGCAACAAAACCACAGAGTAAGATTGGGTTCGTGGCAGGTGACTAGTGACAGGTGAAGCCCAGGGCTGGAGGCTCAAACAGATCTCTCAATGCCCAGACCCAAAGCTTAGTTAATTTTATCCAAGTTTCTTTGGTCTCAAAATTGGGTTAGAACACTCAATAGACCAGGCTTTATCAGGAGATTACTAGTTTCTGAAGGGCACTTCTGCTTCCAGTCCTGGCCAAAGGCAGGAAGGGCAGAAGTGCGACTTTTTTTTTTTTTTTTTTTTTTTTTTTTTAAAAGACGTGTCTAGCCAATCACCCCTGCCCCCCAGAGGATTCAGAATCTGAACCCAAATTTCACAGCTGGCCCCTGGCTCTGTAACAGACCACACTAGCTCTCCAGATGTGAACACTCCCAAACTTGGCAAGGCATTCAAAAGCCAGACGGATCGGATCTCTCAACTCAAAGTCATGAAGATGTCCTTTTGCCCTTCGTTTTAAATTCTCTCCAGGCCACCTTCCCTGATCTACCACCTGGAACGGTGTCCTGCACCCCATGATACACTGCATTGTAATAGAGGCCTAGATGCTCGATGTTGGAATTTTGGCCCATTCATTTGTGAGGTCTGTCAAGTTTCACAACAGTGACTGACTGAGATGATAATCTTTCTGTGGCTTGGTTGATGGTCCTGCTTGTCAGACTAGTGACTTTATTTTATAAAAATATGGCACTGGGGTATAACTGCATAGCTCAGGTTCTGAATGTTTGGATTCATTTCTTATTTTATCCGAACTATTCCTCCCTCTCACCCCACCCCTATCACCTTTGCCTGGGAGGAACTGCTGCCAGCCAGAAATGACAGCTTCTATGTAAGATATCACAAAAATGATCATGGGAGAGGACATATCCCTCCCAGGGACTGTTAGCTACCTCCCCACAGACACATCTGTTATCTAAAGCATCACATACTATATTACTGACCTTCTCCTGGAATGTAATCTGGCCAGAGCTGTCCAAATCGAACAGGAATCCCCTTGTACTTAGATAGTAGATGAACGTGGACACGGAACAGTGATCAGCAAGACTGTCTGGTGTCATCTGAAACCTCTTGCTCAGCTTAACAGCATTTGGAAAAGAAGTTAGACACGTAAATATTCACTAACTGCATTTCTGAATGCTCCTAATATGGTAAAATCCAGCCCTTGTTGCGCTGTACCACCAGCTGCTGAATTGCAGCAATGCTCAGGAATGCTCTCAAGCATCTTATTTATGGGTATGAAGTCAATGCTTCTTTCAGCCTGCTAAGCTGCAGGGCTGGTGCAACCTATTAGGCGACCTAAGCGGTCGCCTAGGGCACTAGCATTTGGGGGGCGGCATTTTCTTCGGCGGCGACCGCAGCGGCTGGATCTTCGGCCTCCTCAGTCGGCGGCGGCAGCTGGGGTGGGGGGCGCAGGGAGGGCCGCCTGCAGCAAGTAGGGGGGGACGGCACGCAGGGGAAGTCCCCAGCCCCACTCACCTCTGCTCCGCCTCCTCCCCTGAGCACGCCGCCCTGCTCTGCTTCTCTCCCTCCCAGGCTTGCAGCGCTAAACAGCTGATTGGTGCCGCAAGCCTGGGAGGCGGGAGAAGTGGAGCAGCGACGGCGTGCTCGGGGAGGAGGCAGAGCAGAGGTGACCTGGGGTGGGGAGCTGCCGCACAGCTCCATGGGTGGGGAGGAGCTACCACGGGGGGGTGGGGAGCTGCCGCAGGGCTCGGGGAGGGGGCGGAACAGAGGTGAGCTGGGGTGGGGACCTGCCACACAGCTCCCCGAGCAGGGGTGGGGGGAGCTGCCACGGGGGAGGCGCTTCAGGGCGGAGGGGTGGGTGGGGCAGAGGTAAGCTGGGGTGGGGAGCTGCCGCACGGCTCCCTGGGCCTGTGGGGGCAGAGAGCTGCCACGGGGGGGGCGGGTCGCGCCTTAGGGCGAGGGAAGGCAGGGAGCTGCCGCAGGGCTCGGGGAGGGCGCAAGGTAGAAGTTTTGCCTAGGGCGTGAAACATCCTTGCACTGGCCCTGCTAAGCTGGAGACTTATTTCACCCTCAGGGAAGGGAGAGACCCTCCTTCATCCAAATCACTTTAAAATTTCATTTTTTCTTTGTCTTTTCAAAGAAAAATCTCTTGAATTCCCCATGGAAGGATCTCCATGGGCCCCCTGGGTGTTGAAGGACCTCACGTCATGGGGTGTCCCATGTGGGAGAGAACAAGAGGATGAGGATAGTTTTGTATGGAAAGAAGACATAAGTACGTATAATACAGAAGGGCCAGTCAGCATCCCCTGTCTACTCCTTAATACAAAGGAAGAAGCACTTGATTAAATGAGAAGCCGAGGGAGAGGGGCTTTGATCACAGCTCCCATGGGTGATCTCTCTTCTGCATAACACTGTACAGATTCTATCAAAGTCAGGGACCCTATTTGTTCGGCACAATGTACCTATTGTCCAATGCTGTGGCTTCCTAAGGCTGCTCAGAACAACCACAAAGCAGTGATTAAAAATGGAAAAAACAGGCAAATTTAGATTGGACAAAGTTTGACATTTGCAGAGATTTGGAGTTTTTTATAACCTGGGATCTCCCAGGGACGTCCCAAACATATGGTATAAAATAGCTTGTGTGCACCCTGTGAAGGTAAGTCCCATTCACAGCTAGATGGCACCGCCAGCCAGCTTGAACCACCCAACCATTTAGGCCACATCTCATTGGTGTCAGCAACGAGGTGGAAATATTTCTACCAGGAGGAGCCACACGATGGCTGGAATGTTCCGAAGGGCTCAAGCACTGACAATCACGGCCAGATTTTGAAAAGAGCTCAGCATGTTGTGCGGAAGGTGGGTGCGGATGTTCAGCCCTTGGAAATCTGGCCCAGCCAGACCAAGGAGGACTCGTTACATTCAGCTGTTGTCAGAAGCTGGAAACACCCTGGTCACGGAGGAGGTTGGAGAGTGTGTCTGCTCCTAGTACTTTCTCGCTCTCTGCCTTAAGATGAAGCAAGGGCTTGTGCCATGCTTTACAAAGCATAAAGGAAAGCCTCACCCAATAGGTTATTACACCCATCCCACAGTACCGTTTATGGACAGGTGACTGCCGCATGCGCTGTATCGATGACGAGGCAGAACAGTCTCTGCCTGCATCCATGGAGACCAGAATAGCTCATACGGACACGAGCACCAGATCAAATAGCCAAATAACAGATACGCTGGGCTTGCTTCTGTTACACCCGTGGAGTCCCTCTGCTCAGCCCCACTAACAAACAGCACAGTCTGGCCCACTGAGGGTGTGGAGAGAGTCTGGGTTTAGAGTATTTTTGCATTCACTAGACCCCATTTCTTGAAAGTCCCAAGGCTTTGGAAATGGGCTAGATCTTAACCCAGCACCTAGGAGAACCCCAAGCTCCCCTTCGCTGGGGTCACCTGCTCGCAGTGCTTTCAGGAGAACCGAAGGTCTGAGTTGGGTTTTGCCCGAAAGCGTTGCCTGCCTCACTTATCCCCATGGTACAAGTGGGTTAGCTCACAGTCACCTCTTCCACAGACAGCCCACAGAAGGAGTCGACTGCCTGGCCCAGGTCGGTAGAGGGCGTCATCTTCTTCACAAGATCCAGAGCCTCGGAAATCACCTAGGACAGCAGCAAAAATACTCATTGGAAACTTCCGCCCGTTTGTAGAATGAATCAAGCGAGGCAGCGGCGTGAGGGCGCATATGGCATGTTCCCAGGACACTCTCCCAACACGTCTGTGTTTGGTAGCTGTATGTCTCCATGACACGCACCAGGAGATCAAGCAGAATTCGTTACACCCCGTTACTGACCAAAGGGGCAAACAATAGAAATGTCTCTGGGAAGCTGCTTTTCTGGCCTTTAGCACAGACTAGGGCAGCCCTTGAGCAACTCAGCACCCGACTCCCGCCTGGGGCTTGCAGCAGCAGGGAATAACTGGGGTGCAGAACCATCCTGGCCACACCTCTTCCCAGCCCCCCTCACTGCTAGCCTCAAAATGCCTCCAACATGCCCCTCCACCCCCTGCACCACGGGTCTGGTGGAGGCTCCCTGGGCCAGGAGTAGGGTAACTAGTTAAACTGATCCTCCAGCTACTAAGCTGAATGACTTTCCCTTGTAGCTTGTACGGTAAAGATGTGGCTGCAGCTGCTAGAGACAGACCAGCACCCAGGAGAGAGTCTGGTCTCATCTAGCACCTTTCACGCTCAGACTTTCCAAGTGCTCTTTGCAGACAGGGGAGTGAGGTACCAGCGGTGCAATAGCTGCAGCAGTCGTATGTTCACCCCTGGCTCCCACATGACTCTGGACACTAGAACCTGTGGTTCAGAGAAGGGATGTTGGGCAGAACATCAAAGTAATTCCCTACATTCTGTTTAGAAAGTGCCAGAGGATCTGTAGCTTCCACGTGAACAATAAGCAGATATGAGAAAGGATAGCGCCTCCAGAAACACGGCACCCTGGTACTTCACTGCAGGCTTGGACAGCCTAAGCCTCTGTTCCATCATAGCACTTGAAGCCAAAGCCTTCTAGTCTAGAGGTCTAATAAGTAACCCAGGCTGACACCCGTGATGGCTATCTGGTTCATTAAACCCATGCCCACGTAGACACTTGAGAGTTGTCACTAACCAGAAAGCTATCACTATTTGGAACCTCAAAGAAGCAACACATGTCAGATCCTCTTGGCTTTAGCTAAATAAAATAAATAAATAAATAAATAAAATAAATAGATCTGTTCCTATTATTAATGTAGGGTCCATGACACACGGTAGAACAGGTCTCATTCCCATCCAGTAGAGGGCAGTGCTGCAATACTACCCAGAGTAATTCCAATTCCACCCAGCAGAGGACAGAGCACTAATACATACTAGTCAATCTTACAATGTTTATTAGGTGTTGAGCTGAGTACATCTCTTAAGAACTCCATGCGTAAAGCACACTTTAATGTAATGGAGAACTTACCTGAAATCTAGTTATGTTGGGCTGGAAAACTCCATTTAGGGAACACTGCGAGAAGCCGCAGAACAAGGAGGAGTCGAACAAACTTCCCATGAGTTTCCTGCAGGCAGAAGAGTTGCTGGAGCCAGTTACTTGAAACACATCTTCAGAGGTAGGTGTTCTTAAAGAGGCGTTACTTCCAGTGCAGGGCCCGTCATGCACAGAACCGAACCGAACCGCCCGGGGATAGGAGAGAGGCCAGCAGGGATTAGACACATCTCTCACATAGCCGTGGTCCTAGAGGGAGAGGATAAAACAGGAGCACAGAGAGCGAAAGGTGGTGCTGGAATCTGAACAGGACTTTTCAAATAAAGACAAAATACAATGAAACTAAGGAGAGTTTGGTTTCAACATACGAGGGTTATAACAGAGAAGGCGGATTTTAACAGCTTTGCATAAACCAACCCCCTGCCATTCAGATTCTCATCCAAACTATCTAACCCTCTGCAAAGTTGGGGCTTAAACCTGCATGGTACTGAATGTTTTCGGCTTCTATGGATTTCAGTGGGAGCTGCAAGTGTTTGGCACCTTATAGAACCGGGACTAGTGGTGGGAATTTAGAGAACATGTCCCTTGTAAGTTTCCTGGTCCTTCTTTTCGGATCAGAAATACTGCTCCTCTGACCTTCCCCTTCCCAGCCCAAAGCAGATATGCAGGGAAGCTAAAGGATTTTCACAGGTCAGACTTATCGAAATTTCAAGAACAGGCTGTCTGAGTTTGGGATGAATGTTCCATCTACCAGTCCAGTCCAACCCTGAAGAGAAGAGATCCCCGCAGCCAAACTCCTCTCATCCCTTTGAGACTGGGGAGACACCGCTGGGAATTTGGTTAATCACTCTGCTGTAGCTCTCGTCACACTGATTCTCTAGCATGAATCAAAAGGAAGAACAATCTATTGGTTAGACCACTAGCCAGAGCTGTGGGGGACCGGAGTTCAATTGTTGCTCTGCCATAAACATCTGGGCATTTCACTTAGGGGACTGAGGCACTAGCAGACTATCTGTACAATGGGGAGAATGGCACTGCCTTATCTCACAGCGGTGTTTTGCTGCTCATGCTCTAGTAATGGGTAGTACCACACCTAGGGCTAGCATTTTGGGCTGGAAGCTTCATTTCCTGAATAACCCTTGAATGGCAATATACAAAAACCTGTAGGAGAACACTTCAACCTCCCTGGACACAATAGCAGATTTAAAGGTAGCCATCCTGCAGCAAAAAAACTTCAGGACCAGACTTCAAAGAGAAACTGCTGAACTTCAGTTCATTTGCAAATTTGACACCATCAGCTCAGGATTAAACAAAGACTGAATGGCTAGCCAACTACAGAAGCAGTTTCTCCTCCCTTGGTGTTCACACCTCAACTGCTAGAAGAGGGCCTCATCCTCCCTGACTGAACTAACCTCGTTATCTCTAGACTGATTCTTGCCTGCATATTTATACCTGCCTCTGGAAATTTCCATTACATGTGTCTGACGAAGTGGGTATTCACCCACGAAAGCTTATGCTTCAATACGTCTGTTAGTCTAAAAGGTGCCCCAGGACTCTGTTGCTTTTTACAGATCCAGACTAACACGGCTACCCCTCTGATTCAAGAGCTAGTGTTTATGATCCCCACGACTCTATCATAATGCAAGTGGAGCACAGAGGTCTCTCTGGGTTAAATCGGGTCTAAAGCGAGAGCAGTTCCTCACAGAGAGGTGCAACAGAGCGGCTTTTAACCTGTGTGTGTTACTCACACATACGGTACACAGTCCATCTGGCCATGTATGCAGTACATGTATTGCTCAGCAGCTAGGAAGTAGATGTAGCCTTGGCAGAATTCAATGTTTTATACATAATTTTGCTGGAGAATATGGATGTTTATTTTTAAGCATTTTTTCTATTTTTATTGATTTCAATTTTCAGTTGCAGGAAATTGTGCGTGGGGGGGCAGACAATAATTATTTAATGGCAGTAGATGTCGAGATTCAAAGTTAAAGCTTTATAGCTGTATAAATACAAACTGCCAACATCACATCAAAATATACAAAGTAAATATCCTTCAATCAGACTCTAAGAAGTTCTTAAGGAGCGTTTTTCTTACTTTCCCTATCCGTACATTTCAACCACCATTGATGGAAATATTTTTTCGTCGGTTTGGGCGGGTGCGGGGAAATCAACGTTTAACAATGAAAATCTACTCCTTCCAAGCCTAAGTATACGCCTGTGTTCATGCTACAGACACACATTCTTTGCACGCTAGTATAAACAGTGCTTGTGACGCAGGCTCTATGCTTGTGTACTCATAGGCAAGCTCCTGCATGAGAGAGGGTGTCTGATGTTACCCGACTCTGTATGCGCATTGACTAGAACTTAAGGCATTTAACATTATAGGTTTGAAGCAGCCATGAAGCACATGAGCATGCTCCACTCACCTGTATGGCTTTCAACAGCAGCCTCTGGCGGAGCTGGTCTGTGCCGGAGCACAGGAAGTGGTGGGTGTAGACCCTGTGTTCTTGCCCGTACAGCCGCAGGGTCACTTCGTTCTCAGGATCTGTGCTCCTTTCTTTGATCTTGAAAGTGATCCGGGTTGGGGCTTCTCCTATGGTCATGACTCCAACTGTTCCCTTCCTGGAGCGGCTCCACCGCCCAGTCCAGCCATACTAGACAAAAGGGAACCAGAGAGGTCGATTTTTCGTACACCTGACAAGTATCTGAGTTCAAATGCTCTGAAGGAATGAATGGGGAGGAACTGGAAATGCAACACTACACCTGCCCTCATCGGGGGCACCACCCACTGCCAATCCAGCCCCTGCCACTTCTCCCCATCGTCGAATCTCAGCAGCAAACTACTGATATTCTCCCTTTCTGTATTGGTGGCAGAGGAATCTGTTTAAACAATAATAATAATAGGCCGTACCCACGTTAACATGATACACCGTCACCCAGGGAATTTTCCAAAGCCTTATTCCACATCTAGCAAAATCAACTTTCCACTGGAAAATGGGCACAACCTTTAACCCCAAGCAAGACATCTAGGAGTCTGAGGTCTTGACACTGAATTGCTGCCACACTGTGGAGTGAACCTGTAGCCAGAGGAGTACAAACTGGTAGCATTATTTAGGTTCTAGGAGCAGTTTTGTTTATGGGATGGATCTCGTGTGTTTGAGATAAATGGACGGTAAATACAGAACGAGGGAAAAGGTGTATGGACAGTCTCTGCCAATCACATGCAGGAGGTTGTTGAGTTAAAGACTGCTGCCGGGTTCTTAAAGACTGGATCATTTTTAGAGCTGAGCAAATTCTGGATAAAAATATCCCTGGACTAATATACACGAGAACGACTGCATCATTCCGAAAGCTATAGTAACTCGCACTGAGTGGCTGGGTCACGACAAAAAGTAATTTTCCCTCTGCACACCTTCTTGTCAACTGTTGGGGGGGAATGGATGATGTCCACCTTGATTGAATTGGCCTCGTTAGCCCTGACCCCCCACTTGGTAAGGCAACTCCCATCTTTTCATGTGTTGTAATATATATACTGCTTACTGTATTTTTCACTCCATGCATGCGATGAAGTGGGTTTCCAGCCCATGAAAGCTTATGCCCAAATAAATGTGTTAGTCTCTAAGGTGCCACAAGGACTCCTCGTTGTTTTTACTGATACAGACTAACACAGCTACCACTCTAAAACTCTCACTGTGATTCACTGAATAACGTACTCATTTAAGAGCCGCATTAGTTGTTGAATAGGTGACTCCGGCTACAGGAGTGGACTAGCTCCAATCATTTAACACCAATCATTGCAGACATGAGCACTGAGAACAGCAGAATCTCACCTATGTTTAAAGGCATTGGTCAGTAAGCAGTGATTTGTTACACCATTTCTCTCTACAGAGGCATATCGATAACTACACAGGACTCTCCTCCTAGCCCCACTGAAGTTCAAGTTCCATGGGGAGATCTCCCTTCAGGAGCATCTTGTAGTCGGAGTTCTCATACCCCACTGCTTCCTGCACAGGCAGATGTGACTGGTGCTGATGTTAGTGATAGAAAGGGGCCACAAGAAAAGGCAAGGAGATGTATAGTCAAAACAGTAGCTGCTGTTCTGAATGGCACTACAAAATTAGTTAATTACTGTGCCTATTTTTGGCTAGTCTCACTGCGTTCTACAGCCTGGTATAATAAGCCCTTTGTGGAGGACTCTGTTGTACAGGCATTAGTCTGACATGTAGGACAATCTTAACTGCTTTGGAGTCAGTGTGACCAGACTCCCAGATGTGACTTTTCTAAAACGGCTTTCCACAAATAAAATAATGAAGGGTTTATGGACCGTAGCCAGCAAATGCATGGAATAATGAGCCCTTCCCTTGTACGGCACTGCCAGTGTGGGAATGCAGTGTTCTGTTTAATCCGTACATCCTTGGAACAGAACGAAGGAAACTAATGAATGGGCTAGAGCATGACATGCACAATGCTGCCCTCTACTAGCCAAAGTCAGAACTGCTCACAGCCCCAATACTAAAGGAGATTTTACCTGAGATGAAATGCTAGGGGCCTGTGATACTGGAGCAAAAGGACATGAATTCTGTTCGCTGTCTTTGGCAAGTCCTGAGAGGTAACTGAACAGAACCAAGTGACCCACCAATCTGGAACAACAGTGAAGAAAATTGGTGGTGGTTACCATCTGCAGTAGAGCTGCAGGACTGAGGGGTCATTTTGGTTTTTTGTTTTAAACAACCCCTAAGTCTGGGGCCAGGGTTACTAAGAAACAAACTTCGTTAAAACCTGGACAAATTTTTCTTTAAGCCTTGGGGAGCTTTGGTGCACATCTGTAGAACCCTATCCTAGGGCAGGGGTTCTATTAACCCAATAGTAACAGTTTGACCCCTTCCACACAGGCCAGCCAAACACTATTATCATATAGACTGCCATAACTGAGCGCATAAGAACGGTTTCAAAACTCTGTTGGAAGCCCCATGCAGGCAGAGCCCTAATGGTCCGGTCACTATCTCCACTTGGTTACTATATACTCCTCCAGCCCCGTTCTTCTCTCTGCTATGCTGCGGTGGCACCAGTGAAGTCAGTGGAATCACCCCGGTGTGATGGAGCAGAGAATCCTACTGGTGTCCTAAGCCAACCCAACAGCCTTTACCTTGATGAAGTTCTCCAGAAGATAGTTAACAGTGACCCAGCCAAACACCCCCTCGTTTTGACTGGACAGAATTTCTGCCCCCTGAAAGTCAAAGGGGTACGACTTCAGCGTGGCGGTGACAGCGGCAAGCAGAGCATCTGACACAGTGGGACTGGTGAGGCTGGGTGAAAAGGGAAGAAGCACATTAGTTGTTAAAGGGCCCCAAGCACAATCCTGAGCAACAACAGCCTCAATGCTTCCGGCACGTTGCTCGTTTTGGGGAAATAACACAGTGCAAGTTCTAATACGGCACCAATCAACTGCACTAATCACCAGCTTGGTCAGGTGGCTGGAGAGGAGCACACACAGGCTGTGCCCTTGGGAAGCAAAGCATAAGGTCGTAGAGAGGATGCAAGGTCCAGTGGTTAGGCCACGAGGCTGGAAATTGGGAGATCCAGACCCAATTCCCCACCCTACCCCAGACTGCCTGTGTGGGCATGAGCTAGTCAGTCCATGGGACTTAGACTCCTAAATACCTCTGAGGAGCTGTGCCTCCACTCCTCCTCTGTGAAATGGGGACAGCAGTGCTCCCCTCCCTCTCAGGGTCACTGGGAGGAGAAATAGGTTAGACTGTGATGCGCTTCGAGAACAGGGGCCACTTAAGTACCTCAGATGCAGGGCCGGCTCCAGGCACCAGCGGTGGAAGCACGTGCCTGGGGGCAGCTCATGCTAAGGGGTGGCATTCCGTCCAGTCTTGGGGCGGCACAGTCTGGGCGGCTTTTTTTTTTTATTGCTTGGGGCGGCAAAAATGGTAGAGCCGGCCCTGCTCAGATGGTTTAGCTGGCCACTGTAGTCAGGGATGAACAGAGATGGGGAGCATGGGCAGAGTATAACGGAGGCTAGGGGAGGCAAAACCTCCCCAAACCTCACACCCTCGGGGGGAGGGGCAGTGGTGGATTTGGGGCCCCTGGAAGAATCTCCCCTGCCACAGCCCCAGGGCTGGAGGAGCTCTCGCTTTTCCAGTCTCAGGACCACAAGGGGGGGGGGGGGAAAGGGGGGGCAGAGGGGGGGGGGGGCCGGGGGGGGAGGGGGGGCAGGGCCACAGGGGAAGGGGCAGAATGGGATGGGACCATGTGCAGGGCTGCAGGTGGAAGGGGCGGAACGGGGGAGGGGCTCCAGGCTTGGAGCTCCAGCCAGGGCCAGGAGCTCCAGCGCGGTCCCGGCTCAGGCTGAGAGTAGGGTGACCAGACAGCAAGTGTGAAAAATCGGGACGGGGGTGGGGGGTAATAGGAGCATATATAAGAAAAAGACCCAAAAATCGGGACTGTCCCTATAAAATCAGGACATTTGGTCACCCTAGCTGAGAGCTCGACCCTGGCTGGGGCTGAACTCTCAGGCCCCCCCACCCCACCCTCTCCCGTGGCTCCAACTGAGCTCTCAGCCCCCCTGTCCCAGCCAGGACCATGTGGGGGGAGGGGCCGAGCTCTCAGCCTCCCTCCCCCACTCCAGCCAGGGCCACAGGGGGGCTGAGAGCAGCAAGCGGGAGTGGGGCCTTGGCAGGAAGAGGCAGGGAAGGGAGCTAGCCTCCCCAAGGGGAAGCTAGTTTATAAAATGGTCGTTCACACCCAGTCTGCCATCGGCACATGGGTAGCTGAAACCTTGACTCACTTCAGCAGCCTCATGCCAGCAGTCGCTCCCAAATAGACAGGGGTTTGGTCGTGCTGTTCCTTAGGGATTTCCTTCATTGCCTGGCCGAGGCACAGCTTTAAACTGTTCCCAGCTTCCCCCGGGGATCTGGAGTAGCTGGAGATTCCAGGACCTAAGGACACAAAAGAAATATACGAAATATTACGACAGGGTGGGGGAGCCATTAGCCACAGCGATACATGCGCCTTTCGAGATATAGACAGTTCTGTGCCGAGTTTAGGATTTGCTACAGCAGATCTGCAAGGCGATGAGTCACCTGTGCGAGGCTCCAGCCAATCCACAAGCCAGGGACTGGTCTGGTGACACTCAGGGCTGGTATAAGCGCCTCACTGGTGGAACAGCAGCGGAGTCTGCTCAATATCATTTCAGGGCTTGGAACCCTCTTCTGCCTGCTAGTGGCAACCGACTCCAAGCCTTAGCCTGCCCCTGCCCTGTTCCTAGTCCTTCTCCATCCTTGCTCCAACCCTGCTCTGGACTCCTGATGCTGGCTCTGACCCTTAGCTCTGGTCTACACTACGAGTTTAGATCAAATTTAACAGCCTTAGATCGATTTAACCCTGCAGCCGTCCACACAACAAAGCCATTTTTGTCGACTTAAAGGGTGCTTAAAATTGATTTCTGTACTCCTCCCCAATGAGGGGATTAGCGCTGAAATCAACAACGCCGGGTCGAATTTGGGGTAGTGTGAACGCAATTCGACGGTATTGGCCTCCGGGAGCTATCCCGGAGTGCTCCATTGTGACCGCTCTGGACAACACCTTCAACTCAGATGCACTGGCCAGGTACACAGGAAAAGCCCCAGGAACTTTTGAATTTCATTTCCTGTTTGGTCAGCGTGGCGAGCTCAGCAGCACAGGTGACCATGCAGATCTCATCAGCAGAGGTGACCACGGAGTCCCAGAATCGCAAAAGAGCTCTGCATGGACCGAACGGGAGGTACTGGATCTGATCTCAGCATGGATTCATCTCCCCATACAATCTGAACTCCATTCCCAAAGACAAAATGCCAAAATATTTGCAAAAAAAAAAATCTCCAAGGGCATGAAGAACAGAGGCTATAACAGGGACCCACAGCAGTGCTGCGTGAAACTTAAGGAGCTGAGGCAAGCCTATCAAAAAACCAAAGAGGCAAACGGCCACTCCGGGTCAGACCCCCAGACATGCCACTTCTATGATGAGCTGCATGCAATTCTAGGGTGTGCCCCCACCACTACCCCACCCCTATTTGTGGACTCCTGCAAGGGGGTGTCTCATGCAACAGGGATGAGGATTTGGGGGAGGAGGAGGTTGAAGATAGTACACAGCAAGCAAGAGGAGAAACCATTCTCCCCGACAGCCAGGAACTGTTTATCACCCTGGAGCCAGTACCCTCCCAAGGCAGGCTCCCAGACCATGAAGCCGGAGAAGGCACCTCTGGTGAGTGTACCTTTGTAAATATAATACATGGTTTAAAAGCAAGCATGTTTAATGATTAATTTGCCCTGAAGACTTAAAGAAGCCAAAAGACTGTGGCTTACCATGGCTGCCTGCAAGCCGAATTCTGTTGCCCGGCCCTGCGTGTGTGTGATCTCTCACACCAAACTGGCAGGCCCTCAATATAAGAGGCAAAATGCAACCTTGTACTCTAAAATGTGTCTTTTTAAATACTACTCTCTCTTTTTTTCCCCCTGCCACATCTGCAAATGTTTCAACGCTCCCCCTATCATCTCCATCCCAGAGGCTAGCATAGATAAGGCAAAAAAAAAAACACCCGCACTCGCGATGACATGTTCTCTGAGCTCATGCAGTCCTCCCACACTGAAAGAGCTCAGCAGAATGTGTGGAGGCAAACAATGTCAGAGTCCAGGAAAGCAGAAAATGAATGCGAGGACAGGAGGGACAAGCAAGAAGAGAGGTGGCAGGAGCAAGACGAAAGATGGCGGCAGTGCGATGAGAGGAGGCAAATGCTGAGGCTACTGGGGGATCAAACTGATATGCCCTGGCATCTGGTGGAGCTGCAGGAAAGGCAGCAGGAGCACAGACCGCCACTGCAGCCCCTGTGTAACTGCCCGCCCTCTTCCCCAACAAGTTCCATAGCCTCCTCACCCAGACACCTAAGGACGGGGAGCTCTGGGCACCCAACCACTCCACCCCAGAGGACCGCCCAAGCGATGGAAGGCTGGCATTCAATAAGTTTTGAAGTGCAGTGTGGCCTTGTCCTTCCCTCCTCCCCCACCCCTCCCGGGCAGAGTCACTACCCTAGATAGCAGCTCAGTGATTGCATTGGCTACTTGGATCACAGCAGCCCCCACAGTAGATTTACCCACTCCAAATTGATTCCCGACTGATCGGTAGCTGTCTGGCGTTGCAAGCTTCCATCTTGGTATTCTTGCACTTCAGGGCAGGGGAAAGCAAGTCACCAAGTTCCATGAAAGTGCCCTTATGCATGTGAAAGTTTCGCAGCCACTGGAATTCATCCCAGACCTGCAACACTATGCAATCCCACCAGTCTGTGGGTGTTTCCCAGGCCCAGAATCGGCGTTCCATGGCATGAACTTGTCCCATTACCACCAGGATGTCCACATTGCCAGGGCCTGTGATTTGAGAGAAGTCTGTGTCCATGTCCTCATCGCTCTCGTCACCGCGCTGCCATCGCCTCCTCGCCTGCTTTTGCAGGTTCTGGTTCTGCATATACTGCAGGATAATGCACGAGGTGTTTACAAGGGTGATAACTGCCACGGTGATCTGAGCATCTGCAGGAGATGGTATGTAGTATGGCGTTTGCAGGACAGCAGAGTTGCAGCGGAAGCGGTGGATGATGGAATAGATATTTATAGAGAGATGCCACGAGAACAGATATTTATAGAGAATGACGAGAGGACCTGGGAAGTGGATTCATGAGAGCAGAGTTGCAGCGGAAGCAATGGTTGGAATGCCAGTTTTTCCAACCTATTGCTCCGTCTGCGGCCAGGGCAGGAGAACAGAGTGGCAGTGGAAGCGGTTGTTCGATGATGACAGTTAGCAGTCCTACTGCACTGTCTGCTGAAAGCAATATGGTGCCCACATGGAAAAAAAGGCACAAAACGATTGACTGCCGTTGTTTTCATGGAGGGAGGGGCAACTGACAACATGTACCCAAAACCACCCGCGACAATGTTTTTGCCCCATCAGGCATTGCAAGCTCAACCCAGAATTCCAATGGGCAGTGGAGACTGCAGGAACTGTGGGATAGCTACCCACAGTGCAACGCTCTGGAAGTTGACGCTAGCCACGGTACTGTGGACACACTCCACTGACTTAATGCGCTTAGTGGGGACACACACACACACACGTATAAAATCACTTCCAAAAAAAAAAAAAAAAAAAAAATCAATTTCTATAAATTTGACCTAATTTTGTAGTGTAGACATACTAGGGTTACCATATTTAACAAACAAAAGAGGACCCTCCACGGGCCCTGGCCCTGCCCATTTCCCACCCCCAGCCCCGCCCTAACTCCACCCCCTCCTCCCTCCCACTCCCAGCCACGCAAAAAGGGCTGCCCGAGCGCTACCGGCTTCACGGTTTGCTGGGCAGCCCCCAGACCCTGCGCCCCTGGCCGGCGCTTCCCCAGCGCAGCTGGAGACCGGGAGGGGAAGCGCCCAGCCGAGGGCGCAGGGTCTGGAGGCTGCCCGGCAAACCGTGAAGCCAGTAGCGCTTGGGCTTCGGGCAGCCCCTATGCCTCCGGACCCTGCGCCCCAGGCCGGGCACTTCCCCTCCCAGGCTCCGGCCACGCAAGGTCCGGAGGCATGGGGACTGCCCAAAGCCCGTAGCGCTCAGCTCTTAAATAGAGCCGAAGAGTCAGGGGAGGAGCAGAGCAGCTACGGGAGGGGGAAGTGCCCGGCCGGCATTTTCCCGGACATGTTCGGCTTTTTGGCAATTCCCCCTGGGCGGGGGTTTGATTGCCGAAAAGCCGGACATGTCCGGGAAAAAACGGACGTATGGTAACCCTAAGACATACCCCTAGGCCCAACTGCCATGACTCTCACCACTAGGCCTGACCATCCCCCCTCATGGTTTCTGATAAGATCAGACCAGAATCCTGACTCTAATAATGGCCAATACATGATGCTTTAGTGGAGAGAGATAAAAAGTGAGTAACACGATGCACCTAATTAAACCAACAGATGCAAGTTTAAGGTATCTACCAAACTACATACATCAACATAAGAGACCCACATGAGAGATCTGAGAGTGATAAGTGGGAAAGGATGCAGGAAACTGAGCTGAGGCTGTCAGCTTCCTTCTTAAGTCATTTTCTCATGTTCACAGGGAGGTTTCTACACCATCATTGTGGCTGCTATCAGCCACAGCACAGGAAGCCTCTGTCTAGGAGACCGAGGAAGTTGTCAGTGCAAAGTGTCCTGTGCATGCAAAAGGACACTGCTAAAGCAAGATTCATGGGGGTCTGAAACTGGATTTTTTTTTTTTTTTTTTTTCCCCCAGAATAGCCAAACTATGTGGTCACTTGCACTAAACACTCAGGATGTTTTTTCTGTTTTAAGACCTCATGAGGAAAATGTATCTTCTCCTGCTGAGCTCAATTTATTGTTCAAAACTCAACTCCCGTTCACATATAATTGCAGTTTGTAAAGCACCATTAGCATGCACAGCATTTTATGCAACAGCTAGAAGACAAGCTCCTTGCCCAGTGCTTCTTCCTCTTAAGCCCTGTCAATGCTACAAACAGTGTTGCCAACTCTCATGATTTTATCACAAATCCCCAGCTCCCAGAGGCTTGTGATTATGTGATAGAGAGCTGAGATTTTTTTTTTTTTTAAATAAACAAAGTTTTGGCCCACATGGTTGTGGAGAAAAGCTTGAAAATATGACCCTGAAAGGTTATAACAGCAGAAGACAAAAAGAATTCAGAAGTTATTTTTAAAAATTGCATGATTTTTTGGGCCTGACCCATGATTTTTGAATGTGTGGGGTCGGCAAAGCTGAAATCACCAGAATTAGTCATGGTTTCTGCCAAACTTTTTATTTCATAGCCTTATTAAAATATTTTTAAACAAGATACCTTAGAATTAAACAGACAGCTACAAATATCCCACTCAATTTAACATGACTATCCAATGCCACACAGGCCTAAACAGAGGAACAACTAATATATTGTTCAGGATAATATGGTGTACATTGTTTAGAGTTCTACAGTACTAGCTAGAACAATGGATTGTCATATTGGGACCTGACATATGCCCCCTGAAGTCAGTCTAAGCATGGCCCCAATTCAGGCCAGGATGTGCTTGAAGTTAAGCTGTTCAGTTTTGCCCAGGCCGCACGGATATCAACACGATTCAGCAGCAAAGCAGATGCCAAAGCTCAAGCTCAGTGACAGCACATGGCTGTGTGGTGGAAAAGAGAAAGTTGTATGGACACAATTCAACTGCGGTGGTTGTAACTGGGTCACAGCGAGTCAGCGGCAGGGCCAGGGACTCTCAGTCTCCAGCCTGATGCATTTTCCATTAGCGCATTTTGACAATAGCCAAGACAAGACTAACTATTGTGGGACTTAGACCTACTGAACGTCATTAGTTCTTGTGTATATAAAAAAAGGGGGAGTCCTTTTGGCACCTTAGAAACTAACCAATTTCTTTGGGCATAAGCTTTCGTGGGCTAGAGCGCACTTCAGATGTATGAAGTAAAAAATACAGGAGCAGGTATAAATACAGGAAAGGATGGGGGCTGCTTTACCAAGTGTGAGGTCAGTCTAATGAGATAAATCAATTAACTGCAAGATACCAAGGGAGGAAAAATAACTTTTGAAGTGGTAAGAGAGTGGCCCATTACAGACAGTTTTGACAAGAAGGTGTGAGTAACAGTAGGGGGAAATTAGTATTGGGGAAATTAAGTTTAGGTTTTGTAATGACCCAACCACTCCCAGGCTTTATTCAGGCCTAATCTGATGGTATCTAGTTTGCAAATTAATTCCTCTTCTTAATAATTAATTCGTTCTAGTTCTTGTGTGTCTGAGTTTAAGTGCTTTCCTGAATTGGGGTCTATACCAGTTCCAGTCTCTTAGCTGATTAGTAGCTTCCTCAGTGTATTCATCAGGCTTAGAGGTTTAAGGTAGTTAATAAATTCTTTCTAGCAGGTTTCAACGGATGGGTGTGTCCCAGAACGCAGGTCCCTCACAAATCCAGCATTGTCATTGATAATTCCAAGCAGTCACAGCTCTGTCATGAAGTGCCGTGTAGTTCCCATCATCTCATAAGAGACTTGTTGAATTTGGGACCAGAAAAAAAGAACTTAGGTGAAAGCTACTGGTAACAGCATAAAGCAATCCTAGGCAGACCATAGTTAAAATTTAATCAACTAATCTTTAGTTCTATACATTAGATAGTGAGGAGATGAATGCAGTAAACTATATGCTCCTTTCCAATTTTTCTTTTCAACAAAGTGTCATGAAAATGCTAGATTTTCTGGACACTTAAATATTTCCATTGCTAAGATATTATAATTCAGGTACTCCTTGCTCAATTAACTTCAAATTTGATAGAAATGATTTATCTAGTCCTAAAGCCTAATCCACATCTTTAATCCAATAAACTGTTGCTTATGGATTTTATAGGGGGACCAAAAATCAGGTTTATAATGGAAATTCACTGCAAATACGGAGTGGCAACTGCTGCTCCATATAATAATGTGACTTTGTTTGTCTAGGAGTAAAGCAAGCAGATTTGATCATAAGTTTTCAGTCCTACTGTTAGCCCTAGAACCAATGCAGCTATGCGAGAGTGAGGTGGATTCTAGTGCACCCTGTACATCACCAATAAAATTGCCAGCTAAATACTGTTTGGATCATAGAATTTTTTCCACAGATGACGGTGTAAGAAGCAGAAGAATCTTAGCTGGATTTTTAAATCCCAGGAGGAGCAGTTAGAAAAAGTGTCTTCATTTGATATGAAAAGTCATCCACAGAGGGGTCAGTTTTAGGTCTGTCTACATTACAATTTTGACCCATTTTGTAAGCAATTAGTGGCACAGATGGATCTGAACACAAACTATCTACCTTAGGTACTTACCCTACTGCCACAGTATCTGAGCAGCACCCCACAGCCTTTAACATTTATCTTTACAACAGCCCGTAAGGCAGGCCAGGGCTATTATCTCCATTGTATGGGGGGGGGGGGAAACTAAGGCACAGATAGGCTAAGTGACTTGCCCAAGGTCACTGTCTTGTGGCAGAGCAGAGATTTCAATCCCAGGCCCCCAGGCCCTGGGCTACTGCCCTAACACTAGCCCTATCCTTCATACTCACAGGTTATGCCCACTCTAGGAGTGCTTTACTGGTATAGGAATACCTGTATATGGCAAAGCACACCTCGTATGGATGCAGCTAGCCCAGTAAAACTGTTTTGTGCCAGTAGAGTAAAACCTCAGACATACCCGGAGCAAAACGAGCTCTACTGGTAAATGCAATTTTTCCTGGCATAACGGCATCTACATTAGGGGCTTCTGTCAGCACAGCACATCTCTGACTGGCCTAGCAATGCCAGCCGAAGTCTGTAGAGTAGATCTGCCATCCATAACCAGAGAACCATGTTTCTCCCCCTGCCGATGGCCTATGCTGGCACACAGCTATTTGCTTGTAATTTGTACGTGTCTCTCTACAGCTGGTTTGGCCAGTCTTCCTCCTTCCCAGCTGCCTCATGCAGTAAGGTATCCCAGAGTGCATTGCTCCACATGCTGCTGCTTCAGGGCGTCTGCCCAGCACTCCTGCCTCTGCTGGGGCACTATGGGATAGCTGTTCAGATTTTCCCAGTATGCACGGAGATAAACATGGCTCAGCAGCAAAAAGCAGATGCAAAAGCTTAAGCTCAGTGACTGCACACGGCTGTGTGGTGAAAAAAAATTGCTGCATGTGCACAATTCAGTGGCGTCCATTATAAGTGGGTCAGATGACAAGACCATCCACGTACTTGTGATCGAGACAAATTTCACACCTTGAGAGCGAGAGAGATGGGGTGAGAACAAAGCTCACATGTTTGCCAAATCAGCTGGGAGGGAGGTGGAATTTCACACTTTGGGTGCGTCTGTGGTCTAGCTGGAGGCAGTTTTCTGCATGGCTCAGTTAAGACGATGCCTAGAAGCCTTCTTTGCAGGGAAACGGGCTAGAAACCAGATTTTGCTGTACATGAAAGATAATGCTCTTGCCAGAAGCGGCTTTACGAACGAATAGCTTTCGGTAGGTGCTAACGGAAAATGCATCAGGCTGGAGATTTAGTATTCCTGGCTCTGCTGCTGACTCACTGTGACACTTTCACCAGGTCCCTTCCTCGCTGTGTGCCTCAGTTTCCCCATCTGTAACGTAGGGGCAAAAAAAATGTTGACCTGTCTTTGCAAAGAGTTTTGAGATCTTTGGCTGACAAGTGATCTATCTATCTACGAGGCCACCCAGTAAGGTCGGGCCGCCTGGTTTTCGGTATCTAAAGATCAGGATGCTAATGATATCTAGTACTTTACCTGAGGAGCTTGCAAAAATCAGGTGCTGCTCCTGCAAGCTGATTCCCACGGATACAGAGCCCCTTGGAGGGGTTGCAGCACAGCGAGAGCTATTGAATTGTATTCAAACCCAATATCAATTGTCCCTATAACAGTTGATGCACACCACTGACTAGTGCCACTGACACCAGATGCTGGTCCCAGTGAAGAGACAATGCCATAAACAGTCAATACCACTCCTCCCAAGACATACGGGCCTCTCAAATGCTTCAGCTAGTGCCATCTAATGGAATAGGCAGTTCTGCTTAATTTCCCACCAGATGCTTCAGTCACGAGGCAGAGTAGAAACAGTTGCCTGCGTCTTTAGTTTGTAGGGGGATTTATTTGCACCTCATAATTCTTTTGTGCAGAGTTAGCAAGAGACTTTGTGGTGGACATTGACTATGCAATGAAACGTCATCCAGCGCAAGTGTCCGTACATTAGCAGCAGAACACCACCTTACCTTGCACAGCACAGGAGCTATGTTCACTGATCACCCCCGTATTGTTCTCTTTGCTGGCTGACCACTGGTATATGAACAGGGTAGTGCGGGATGGGCCAGCATCCAGCACGATGCCGTACTGAAAAACAACACATAGGTCATAAATAGATACACTCCCAAAGACACGCATTTGTGCACTGGTTTGTTATTATGAGGTTGCTCGGCTGCACACATACTCAGCATTGTGAACTCCAAGTGTAACCTAAGAGCATCCCAGTGCTTACCGGTGTCAGGAAACGAGTTTCAGATGCCCTGACCAGTTCAATGTACCTCTACTCATAATCTGTATCTAATATGTGGGATGTAATAAATCCTTGGAAAAATAATAACTTACTGATCATGAATATTCTTGTATGGTTAAAAAAAAACCCACGAGGAGTCCTTGGTTTTTTGCTGATACAGACTAACACGGCTACCATGGACTCTTGTGTGGTGTATATACGGCAGTGGTCACCAGCCAGTAGATTGCGATCGGCTGGTTGATCATTGAGCCTCTGACAGTCAATCTCAGTCTGAGTCTAGGGTTGCCAACCCTCCCGGTTTCACTGGGGGTCTCCCAGAATTGGACTTGGTCTCCCAGAGGCTCCTGCAATCAAACCGGGAGATCAGCCACTAACAGTCTGGCAGCACAGTGGGGCTAAGGCAGTCTCCCTCCCTGCCCTGGCCCCACACTGCTCCCAAAAGTGGCTGGCTGGGGGAGGGCAGGGGGTCTCCGCACGTTGTCCTCACCTGCATGCACCGCCCCTGCAGCTCCCATTGGCCAGGAACAGGGAACACTGTCTACATGGGTGCTTTACAGTGATGAAACTTGTTGCACTCGGGAAGGGGGTGGGGGTGTTTTTTCACCTCCCTCCTTTCACTCTGAGCGAGAAAGTTGCAGTGCTGTAAATTGCCAGTGTAGACAAGCCCAGAGACAGGACTTTTAGCTCAGACAAGAAGCATTAAGATCTAGAAGTCCCAGTCCGAATCCCTGCTGCCAACAAGCCACCCAGAGGTGTTGGTGCTATACGACCATTTCAGAATCAGGACTCCAACTGCAAAGAAATCCAGGAGATTGGCTTAAATCACGAGATAAAAGACCCCCCCCCTTTTTTTATCTTTTCGTTCTGGTTTCAGGGCCTTTCAGTTTCACTCACATCATGTTTTCTAGCTTCTCTACAACACCGAAGGCTAGAAACTTAGCTTTATTTTTAATGTTCATGTGATTCCAGGAGTTGGGGCTTGAAGAAAAATGCCAAATAGCAGAGAGTTGTGGTAAAAAAAATCACAAGAGCCGGCAGCAAGGGGACGAACTCTACGTGTGAAGAAATACATGTCTTAGGAGCACAATGAGGGAATGTCTATTAGATGCGGTTTGCCTAATGCACCAACTGGCCTTGCAAATGTCACTATCATAGTTGTTTTCAGGCCCTTCCCCACCCCTGTTCCTCTCAGAAGTTTGCAATGATCCCCTGGAAGCAAAAAAAAAAAAAAAAAAAAAATCAGATCTGCCTCCACCTTCCTTACCGGGAATGTTTTATCTCTAGCAAACCCGCACTTTGGTTTGTTACTGTAGGGTTACTCAGTAAGGAGGGCTGAGTTGTGCACAGTGCTTTATGATTCTAATTAAAACTTGGCAAGTACTGCAAGAAAATTCCTGGCCAGTTGAAATTTCACACAAGCTCATGTGAGCAGTTTTTGATCCTTGTGCATGCTTCAGGGTAACTGCAAAAAGCAAACAAATTCACTGGGAAGGATGTTCCTGAACCATGTTTTAGGGCAAGCAAATGCCACCAAATAATAATCCCAGAAAGTTTCAAATTTGTAACAGTGAGCATTTGCACTAGCAGTCCTGATTCTCATCTAATCAGGGAGCAACATAACATGATCAACATGCCCAGTCAGAAATGCTCAGGTTGGCATTTTTAGAATCCTATAGGATTCGGTCACCCAGCTCCTGTTGAAAGTTGATATAAATTGGGTGCCTAAATCCTGTCAGCCCTTTGAAATCCCAACTTCCAAGTCCAAAATGTGAATTTGGAATGTTCAAAGCAGGGGTTCTCAAACTGGGGTCAGGACCCCTCGGGGGGGGGGGGTCACAGGGTTATTACAGGGGTGGAGGCTGACAAGCTTGCAATCCCACCCCCACCCCCCAAAACCTACTTTGCCTCCAGCATTTATAATAGTGTTATAAATAAATAATATATGGAGATATACCTAACTCATAGAACTGGAAGGGACCTCGAAAGGTCATCGAGTCCAACCCCCTGCCTTCACTAGCAGGACCAAGTACTGATTTTTGCCCCAGATCCCTAAGTAGCCCTCTCAAGGATTGAACTTACAACCCTGGGTTTAGCAGGCCAATGCTCAAATCCACTGAGCTATTCCTCCCCCATGTTAAATATATTAAAAAGTGGTTTTAATTTATAAGGGGTGGGGTCAGACTCGGAGGCTTGCTATGTGAAAGGGGTCACCAGTACAAGAGTTTGAGACCCACTGGCTCAAAGTAATCGCCACTAAACCGTTTGCCAGCAAGCCACAGGCTTAATTCTGTTTGCATATAAAGCTCACTCATGTACATAAAGGTCACTCTCCACTGCTTAAGTCATTAAAGTGAGAGATTCACAAGTACTTTAAAGGTCTCCATTTACACTGTGAATTGGCCTTGCTGTAAATCAGAATTGGGTCCTGGATAATTTTTAAACGCCATTTCCATGAATCTGTTCAATCTACTCGCAGACAAGCCACAAATAGAGAAGGGCTAAATGTGACTCAAAATCTGCTGTGAGCAGTTCCCCCAGCCCTAGTTAGAAAGCTGTTAGTGAGCATTTGTGAGAGGCTTAGGATGACAGACACTGTGGAAGTGCTAAGTATTATTCCAGTCGCTGCTCTCCCCGCTATAATAGCAAACGCTTGCCGGTAAAAGTCACACAAGACTGTTTCATTATGCCCCCTACTCAAGGGGGATGAGGACTGCTGAACTATGAATCGATCTGTGCAGGAAATCGCTTTCAGAAGTTTCCTATGCCGCACTGGGATGAAACCAAGACTTTTCAAGATGGTCATGAAAAACCAACAAGCGACACCGACCCCAGACTAGCCAATAGCTTGGTGGGGGGCACTTCCTGTGATGTGGAGGACTCCAGGGTCACCCACATCGCTGATGAGTGCCCTTCCCACCAGGTTATTGGCTGTGATGGGAGGATCCTCCCTCCCATCCTGGACCTGAGAAACTTCCCCATGAAAGTTTCATCAGATCTGGCCATTTCCCCTGACAAGTTTCAGTTTTCACAGATCGAAGGTCCCCCCCCCCCCCCCAAATCAGCTCTAGCCAGAAGCCCTGTGCCGCTAACGGTTCATTGTCAACAGGCAGGGCTCTGTCCTTGATGTTCTGAGGCCACACTAAGTAGCAAGGTGACAGCACAAGGTTGTTACAGCATGTATATCCCACTTTTACATGATCATAATTGCCCAGAGCAGCAGCTACTAGCCAGCTCCCCAGCCATATAAAGGCTTGCTTTGACTAAACTGCTAATAGCAGAGCACATGCTCTCACCAGTCCACACATCCAGCCCTCCACATCCATCCTTCATCCCCATTCATTCACACTTACCAGACATCTAGAAGTCAGAGAACTAAACCCACTAGCTAAAGGCCATGACAAGAGATACCGTCCCAAGGCAAAGCCCAGGGGTGAAGCCAACTCTCTCCTTCCCCAGCTGCTGGAAAAGGGGATTGTGCTGAAAATCCTGTCAGGTGCTGACCCTGCT
The DNA here is from genome assembly GCF_013100865.1 of Trachemys scripta elegans. Lineage (NCBI taxonomy): Eukaryota > Metazoa > Chordata > Testudines > Emydidae > Trachemys > Trachemys scripta. Next base: position 7,077,829 of record NC_048314.1, read on the forward strand.
TTGGGCTCTCTCATCTCTGGCAAACAAATACCTGATCGCTATTAAGCCATCCCCATCTCTATCACCTCTGCTGCTAGAGTTTTGTCTGTGTTTCCTAATTGCGGTGTGTTGAATGCTATGAGGGTGTGTGTGCGGGTGTAGTATCACTATTAATCTAACCCTCCCTTTGCTTTTCAGCTGGTGCAAAGAGGTAAAGTCTGAGGGTGGAAAAGAGATTATTTTTGACTCAACCTCCATCCTGTGAATAGTTTCAGCCTCACTACTGCTGGCCAGAGCTATCCCAAGCATGGGCAGAATGAAATTGACCTGATTCTGATCAGTTTCGCAGCTACCTGCAGGGTTCTAAATAGCAAAGTGAAAAGGGACAAAAGTGGTCAGTTTTCATTCATTTAACCTTGGGAAAACTCTGAGCAGCACCAGACACACTGGCGCCGTCATTCTTCAGACTCAGGCAGGCATTGCTTCCTCAATTACACTCTGTTCACATTTATAAGCTCATCTTTACAAACATTACAGCTAGAAACTTTTTTCTAAAATGAGAACATTGATTCTCCAAAAGTTGATAGTGCTTGTCTGTAGAAAGCTTCCTACTCTTCATGGATGAGTAGATTTTTCAAGCCCTGCCTAATAAGCAAAGGCTAGACTATCTGGTGGGGGGGGGGGGGGGGAAACCAACACAAAACCACAACTGTGCCACCCATTGATACAGTCACATTCAATGGGAATGCTTCCATGGATGTGAGCAAGGTTGAACTTGGAATAGGAAAGTGTAGGGCCCTCAACTGTGGAGGTTCTTCTAGCAAGAGATCATGGTCAAACTGAACAGCCATTGGGGAGTTCAAATGAATGCTCAAACATTTTTTGCACTATTTAGACGGCTTTACTCCCAGCTACAACCAAAGATGGAGCAAATGCAAAGTATTTTCATATCCTGTCCAAACTTTCTTCATATGTCAAATTAGAGGTCACTGGGGCACAATACCTGTACAATTCCTTATAATGCTGCTGTAGGGAGCGCCCAGGCAGTTCGCAGTCCTAACCAAATTCACAACCTACACACCATTGTAATAATCTTCGTATAAATATGCCTTGTAAGATATCATTTGAAAACTAATAACTCACTGGTCAATAATATGATGAAATGCATGCATTTCATCATATGTAAAGTTATAAACATAAGCTGAAGTTAGGTCTGAAATAGGTTTACCAGACAAGTTTGGATAAATCTGTTTCTCAAGGACAGATCTTTGGCAAGGAAGGGGGGCAGGAACAAACAGATCTGCCTCTTAACAAACAACAGCATGGAACCTCTCTCACCAGACTCCTTGACTGCAACCTCAAGGCAGGAATGAACTTTATCTAGGAGTAACTCTCAGGACAATGCATTTCAAAGGGGGACTGGACTATGAAAGTGAGTGGCAAGCACACCCCAAGTTCTCCCTCCCTATCCATCTCTCTCCTTTTCAGAGAAGATGACAAAAGAAACAGCCTTTGGGAGAGGATCCTGGACTGAGTTTGGTCAGCAGTGTTACTGGAAACACATTGTAAGGGACTTCACCTTGAACCAAGTCTAGTTTGCTACGTTTAGTACTAGGAAACATTTTATCTTTATTTCTCTTGTAACCATTTCTGACTTTAATTCCTTATGCTTCTACTCATTTAAAACCCAGCTTGTTTTATTCTTTAAATCAAAACTAATCCAGTGTTGTGACTGTGTGCGTAACTCCATTTAAGGTAGCAAACTACTGTATGTAGATCCCCTTAGAGGGGCAAGGGACCTAACATATCTGAACTATCCAGGAGTGGGCTGGACAGCGTAGAACACACTTTGGGGGGGGGGGGGGAGAAATCAGAGATTGGGAGTATGTTGGGGTCATCCTACAAGTGGTAACCAAGGCTGTTGGAAGCCAGAGCGTGGCTGGAGTTGGTTGACAGGCTGCTGGGATCAGAGTTGCTGGACCAGGGCTGTGGCTTTACGCAGACACGCAGGGTGTTTGTGAGGAGCCCAGCAGCAAAGCATTGTGAGGCACCCCAGGTTGCAGGGCAGGGGTGACAACCCCTCGTTGGTCTGGACTGTACCCTGGAATGTCATAGCAGTAAAGATATTGTACAAAAAGGAAGTTCACGGTTATTAGTGCCTGTTGCAGCTTCAAGGAGCCATATACCAGAGCAAGCTTTCTGCCTATGGCCCTTTGAAGAAAGGGGGGCAGGCACTCCTGAATTTTGCCACTAAGTTAGTTTACTTACTGGTACAGTGTGTTTAACAGCATCAAACAAGGCAGTTAATGGATTTAGAGACAATGCTGCAACAGATGCAAGTCAAGCCCAAAGTAAAGAGACAGGCTCCCTTTTACAGGGTGACCACATTAGACAGGGATCGAGAATAGTCAGTGCGTGCGGATGTCCATATTCACCCTGGCACATCTTGCACGCCATATGCCAGGCTACGCCCACCTCTGCCGGCCATTCCTTACCTTGCACCTGGGAGGGTTCGGCACATCTTTCGTGGTGACACAAAGCAGCAGGATCCCAATCAGCCCAGCTAAGATCACCAGGGAAGGGGGAAGAAGCTCACGCCAAGACATCAGGCTCCTTTGCCTGCTTCTGCTAAGCAAAAGAGGAAGCTGTGGAGCAGCGAGCACAGAGACAGTGTCTGAAAGTTATTTGCAGCCTTCGGGGGCGGAGCCAGATGTTGGCTTTCAACACAGCTCAAGCCACAAGGCATAGACTGAGGCTTGGTGTGTGTGAAGTGGGGTCCTCTTTCCTACCACCACAGTAAATAAAAATACAACTTCATGCTTATTTAGTGTCTCCAATGCTCAAAGACATTCATGGAGCACGGGGTTAGTATTAGCCCATCTGTAGGTGGGTCTCTTCATCTGCCGGATGTTCTTTTCCTGTGTGACAGTATGAAGAGCTTACTTTAGGCCACTCTTAATTGATACCCTAAAGCCAAAGAAGTCATACATTCTCCTTGGAATGGCCATTGCTGCCTCCTTTATGCACAGTGTGACAAAGTTCCTCCTCTATCTTGGTGGGTCCTGCGCTTATTGGCAGATTTTCTTGCCTCAGAGATTCACCATGTGGGTTGGGGAACAGCCCAGAGACCTTTCCCTCTGGAAGAGCCCACAGTCCAGATCAATTGGGAGGTTTGGGGGGAACCGGGGCCCATCCTCTACTCCAGGTTCCAGCCCAGGGCCCTGTGGACTGCAGCTGTCTATAGTGCCTCCTGTAACAGCTGCATGACAGCTACAACTCCCTGGGCTACTTCCCCATGGCCTCCTCCAAACATCTTCCTTATTCTCACCACAGGACCTTCCTCCTGGTGTCTGATACCGTTTGTGCTCCTCAGTCCTCCAGCAGCACACCCACACCCTCTCACTCTCAGCTCCTTGCGCCTCTTGCTCCCAGCTCCTCACACTCACACCACAAACTGAAGTGAGCTCCTTTTAAAACCCAGATTAGCCTGCCTTAATTAATTCTAGCAGCTTCTTCTTAATTGGCTCCATGTGTCCTAATTAGCCTGCCTGCCTTAACTGGTTCTAGCAGGTTCCTGATTACTCTAGTGCAGCCCCTGCTCTGGTCACTCAGGGAACAGAAAACTACTCATCCAGTGACCAGTATATTTGCCCTCGACCAGACTCCTGTACCCCACTGGTCTGGGTCTGTCACAACAGATTATAGTGTGGTCAGGAGAGCTGGTGCATTTCTGTGCTCTCTAGTATTGTCTATGTCCAGTGGAACTTTAACTTTATTTCTTTTGGGTAAAGTACAGAAAATTAAGGGGAAGTTCAGCAGAGAAGTTTGTGCAAGAAGTACAGGATAAGTGTCCAGAAACAGATCTGGCATCAGCTCAAGAGGAGCGGAACTACCTCAGAGGAATGTGGATTGTGGTGGTGGCAGAGGCTTAGAGATGAAATGGGGAAAACCAAGGGAAAGTGTAGGAGGAGTGGTGGACCAATGAAGTGAAAATAGTGATCCAAAAAAAGAAAACATGATTCATAAAGAAAAAACCCATCCAGTGTGAATGAAAATGAATGCAAAGCATCAAAGCAGGCTGCCAAGTGGGCGGTGAAGAAGGCCAAAGAAAGAGTGTCCTAGATGTCCTGTATGCTGGGCTTTTAAGTGCATTGCAAAAATGAGATGTAAAGGGAAGGAGGATGGTATTGCAGTACCATTGTAAATCTCAGAAATGTAGGGTGGCAAGGGACCTCGAGAAGTCATTAAGTCCAGACCCACCCACCCACCCCCCCGCCCCGTGCACAGAGGCAGGACCAATTAAACCTAGACCATCCCTTACAGGTGTTTGTCCAACCTGTTCTTATAAGCCTCCCGTGATGGGGATTCCACAACCTCCTTTGGAAGCTTATTCCATAACTTAACTACCATTAGAGTTAGAAAGTTTTTTTCCTAATATCTAACCTAAAACTCCCTTGCAGCAGATCATGTCCATTACTTCTTATCCTGCCTTCAGAGGAGATGGAGAACAATTGATCTCAGTCCTCTTTATAACAGCCCTTAACATACTTGAAGACTTATCAGGTCTCTTCAGTCTTCTTTTCTCAAAACAAAACATGCCCAATTTTTTTAACCTTTCCCAATAGGTCAGGTTTTCTAAACCTTTCAGAATTTTTGTTGCTCTCCTCTGGACTCTCTCCAATTTATCCATATCTTTCCTAAAGTGTGGCATTCAGAACTGGACACGGCATTAAGGCTGAGGCCACACCAGTGCTGAGCAGGACAATTATCTCCCATGTCTTACATGCAACAGTCCTCCTAATATACCCCACAATGCCATTAGCCTTCTTTGCAACTACATCAGATTGACTCATTCAATTTGTGATGGACGAGAACACCCAGATCTTTTCAGCAATACTACCAACTAGCCAGTTATTCCCCATTCTGGAGCTGTGCCCTTGATTTTTCCTTCCTAAGTGAAGTACTTCACATTTGTCTTTATTGAAATTCATTTTGTTGAATGAAGACCAATTCTCTAATTCGTCAAGGTCATTTTGAATACTAATCCTGTCCTCCAAAGTGCTTGCAACCCCTCCCAGTTTGGTGTCATCCCCTGATTTTAAGCACATACTCTCCACTCGGTTATCCAAGTCATTAATTAAAATATTGACTATTACCAGACCCAAGACTGACCCCTGCGGAACTCCACTAGATCCAGCCTCCAGTTTGACAGCAAACCATTGATAACTACACTTTTGAGTACAGTCTTTCAGTCAGTTGTGCACACACCTTATAATAAAGGTGGTGTAAATTAAATTCTCTAGTTTGCCTATGAAAATACAATTTGGGATTGCGTCAAAAGTCCTACTAAAAACCAAGATCTATCACTTGCACTGCTTTCCCCACATCCGCTAGGATAGTAACCCTGTCAAAGAAGGAAATTGGGCTGGTTTGGCTGTTCCCCAACCTTTTTCGTCTGGCGGGCACCAGACGATGAGCCACGGAGGACTGTGCCAGCAGACGAGCATCCGCCGAAATGCCGCCGACAAGCAGCAACGTCAATAGGTGTCGCCGCCGAAATGCCGCTGACAAGCAGCGTCATCGCCGCCAAAATGCTGCTGATTTTCGGCGGCATTTCGACGGCGACGCCTCTGGATGACGCTGCTTCTCGGAGGCATTTCGACGGATGCTCGTCCACCGGCCAGAACGCAGGCGCACTTAGACGCCCCAGCGGGCGCCATGGCACCTACAGGCACCGCGTTGGGGACCCCTGCTCTAGAGGTTTACAAATTGAGTGTTTAATAAATTGTTACAGTATCTTTCCAGGTATCCAAGTTAGACTGACAGGTCTATAACCCTCCAGGACCTCTTTGTTCCCTTTTGAAGGCAGGTCCTGTGTTTCCCCTTCTCCAGTCTTCTGGCACCTCACCTATCCTCCAGGCGTTCTCAAAGATAATCACTAACAGTTCTGCGATTGCTTCAGCTAGTTCCTGAAATCCCCTAAAATGAACTCCATAAGGTCCTGCCAATCTGAATGCATCTAACTTATTTAAATATTTTTAACCTGATCTTTCCCTATTTTGGCTTGCGTTCCTTCCCTCTTGTTAATATTAATTGTATTGAGTATTTGTCACCATTAACCTTTTTCGTGAAGACTGACGCAAAATAGACATTAAACACCTCAGCTTACTTGATGTCATCAATTATTAGGTCTCCTTCCCCACTAACCTACACTTGCCTTTGTCTTTCTCTTGCTTCTAATGTATTTAAAGAATCTCTTCTTATTGCCTTTTATGTCCCCGGCTAAGTGTAACTCATGTGGTGCCTTATCCTTTCTGGTTTTGTCCCTACACACTTATGCTATTTGTTTGTACTTCTCCTTAGCGCTTTGTCCAGGTTTCCACTTCCTGTGGGATTCCTTTTTGATTGCCAGGCAATTAAAGAGCTCCTGATGGAGCCATATTGGTGTCTCACTATTCTTCCTAAATTTCCTTTGCATTGGAATAGTTGGCAGTTTTGTGCTTAACATCTCCTTGAGAAACTGCCAGCTCTCCTTTACCTCTTAAATTTTCTTGCCATGGCACCTTATCCACCAGTTCCCTGAGCTGAAGATCGGAGGAGACTACTAGTAACACCTGAACAAGTGAAGAAGAAGGGAAAACAATACTTTGAACATCTCTTAAATGAGACAAACCCCTTTAGGGCAGAGGTGTCAATGTGGTGCCTGATAAAACAAGTTTATTAACTACAAAAGATAGATTTTAAATTACTACAAGTAGTAAGGCATACAAGTCACAATTGGTTACAAATAAATACAAAGTAAAACACAACGAATACCTAACTTAACCAACTAAGTCAATTCAAGTCCTATCAGCCAGTAACCCTCTCCAGTCCAACGATGCTTCCTTTGTCCTTCAAATATTGTCGACGCCGCAAGTAAAGATGAAGGGAGAGATGATTTGGGAGCTTTGTTCTTCCTTCTTATGCTTTTCTTCTTTGAGGGTCATCTCCAACTGATGTTCAGGATAAATCTGTTGGATGGGAATCCTCAGCTGTTTCTTTGTCAAAATGTAAATCTTTGCACAAATCTTCCTGCCAAAGAATGGCCAATGAACTAGATGATAGTCCACTTGATTTTGTTGACACCTGGCTGAGGCGTTAGCTAGCCTTTTGTCTCTGGGGAACTGGTTTGTGGCTGTTTTTAGTACTACCATACAGTAGAATCTTATAACTTTACATACAATGTTGACACACATTTTACCAGGACAATAGTGATCAGCAAATTATGAGTTTTCAAATGATACCTCACCAGGCATACTTTGTAAAAGTTTTATCATAGTCCTATTAAAAGGGGTGAATGTAGGGGTACAGACTGTCACACCAACAGGATAGCTTCTGGGCTTTTATAGACCAAGAAAAGGCATACAATACAGTGTTCACATCAGTGCTGAGGAAATATGGAGTGTCTGAAGTTTTAATAACTATGGTGAATGCCCTATATAGATCACCTAAAACAGTGACCCGAATGTTTTTTGGAATTAAACGTCTATTTGCAATGAAAGTCAGACTGACCCGGGGATCAGCCTGCACCCAGAGCCAGCCCTAATTCTGCTGCTGGTTATCATATTGATGGACTATGTCAGCAGGAAGATCCCAGTTGGGAAAGGTGAGAAGCTGCTATATGCTGATGACATAGCAATAAGGGCATCCTCAAATGAAGTCCTAGAGAAAATAGTAAACCAGTGGTATGACCAGCTAAGCTGGCATGGGATGAAAATGAGAATGATGAAGATCGAGGTTGTGTGGGGCAGTAGAGGTGCCTCCAGAAGACTGGATGTAGAGATTAATGGAGTGAGATTAAATCAGACTGAGCAGTTCAAGTACCTTGGCAGCTGGGCCATGGAAGATGGAGAGCTTGAACATGAGATTTGGGGATGCTGGAAGACTAAAATAACTCAGGTGGTGCATTTGACAAGCATAATGTGACAGGGTGGGGGAACCCCATCCAGTGCAAGATGAATGCACCCCATCCTCCAAGCTGCGCTCTACCTCAGGCCAGTTAGGCTAAATGGCTAATGGGCTGCCCTTACCCACAGGGCAATCACGGTAGGGGGCCAACCTGCTCCACCAGGTCCCAGCCCAAGACCCTAACAATAGTGGAGTGCTCTGCCACGGAGTCAGAAGGGCTCCAACCAAAACATGCCAACTTCCCACAGGACTATAGCTAGTCCCCCCGGGCCACTTCCTACCATGTCTCTCAGAGCAGTAGTTGGGGTGACATCTGGGTCTCTGGGCTTCCCAGAACACACAGTTCCTGGTGACTCCAGTTCCTATTGGACAGCCATAGGTATCTGGGCATCTGTCTGGGTCTTAGCACTACTGGCTTCTACAGTCAGGGTTCCAGCTGCTCCCAGGATGGACCATGCAAAGTACATCCTTCCTCCTTGGCAGTCAGCCCAGACTGAGTTGGGCTGATCCCTATTATACTAGTGCATTTACACTTGGAGCATGCCCAGTAGGGATGGGGTGGGTGTGTGGCTTCTTCAGCCCACAATGAGGAATTAGCCCTTCCCCATCCAGTGCAGGGTGAGTGCACCCCGTCATCCATGTGCTGCTGAGACTGAAAACCCAACTGTCTGGAGCAACGGTGCACCACACAACGCTGTACAGCGGAGAAGCCTGGCGATAAAGAGATGGCGCGTTCAGTGTCTACAGGTGTTTGAAGAAATGTCTTCACACCATACGAGGAGTTACACAAAGAGACAGGTTTAGAAATGAAAGTACTAGGATGGAAGCCAAAGCCTGTGATGTGGCCAACAAAATCCAGGACACGCAACTTCGCTGGTTCAGACACATGTGGAGAGTGAATGAAGGGCACTTGGTGAAGACAGCATGGCAGGCAGCACACGGGGGCTATAGGGGAGGAGGCAGTACACCTATAGGGTCTCCATAGCCAGGGGAGCAGGCAGCACACGGGGCTATAGGGGAGGAGGTGGTGTACCTATCGGGTCTCCATAGCCAGGGGAGCAAGCGGCACACGGGGCTATAGGGGAGGAGGCGGTGTACCTATAGGGTCTCCATAGCCAGGGGAGCAGGTGGCACACGGGGGCTATAGGGAAGGAGGCGGTATACCTATAGGGTCTCCATAGCCAGGGGAGCAGGCAGCACACGGGGGCTATAGGGGGGGGGAGGAGGCGGTGTACCTATAGGGTCTCTATAGCCAGGGGAGCAGGCGGCACACAGGGCTATAGGGGAGGAGGCGGCACACGGGGGCTATAGGGGAGCAGGCGGTACCTATAGGGTCTCCATAGCCAGGGGAGCAGGCGGCACACGGGGCTATGGGGGGGAGGAGGCGGTGTACCTATAGGGTCTCTATAGCCAGGGGAGCAGGCGGCACACAGGGCTATAGGGGAGGAGGCGGCACACGGGGGCTATAGGGGAGCAGGCGGTACCTATAGGGTCTCCATAGCCAGGGGAGCAGGCGGCACACGGGGCTATGGGGGGGAGGAGGCGGTGTACCTATAGGGTCTCTATAGCCAGGGGAGCAGGCGGCACACAGGGCTATAGGGGAGGAGGCGGCACACGGGGGCTATAGGGGAGCAGGCGGTACCTATAGGGTCTCCATAGCCAGGGGAGCAGGCGGCACACGGGGCTATGGGGGGGAGGAGGCGGTGTACCTATAGGGTCTCTATAGCCAGGGGAGCAGGCGGCACACAGGGCTATAGGGGAGGAGGCGGCACACGGGGGCTATAGGGGAGCAGGCGGTACCTATAGGGTCTCCATAGCCAGGGGAGCAGGCGGCACACGGGGCTATGGGGGGGAGGAGGCGGTGTACCTATAGGGTCTCTATAGCCAGGGGAGCAGGCGGCACACAGGGCTATAGGGGAGGAGGCGGCACACGGGGGCTATAGGGGAGCAGGCGGTACCTATAGGGTCTCCATAGCCAGGGGAGCAGGCGGCACACGGGGCTATGGGGGGGAGGAGGCGGTGTACCTATAGGGTCTCTATAGCCAGGGGAGCAGGCGGCACACAGGGCTATAGGGGAGGAGGCGGCACACGGGGGCTATAGGGGAGCAGGCGGTACCTATAGGGTCTCCATAGCCAGGGGAGCAGGCGGCACACGGGGCTATGGGGGGGAGGAGGCGGTGTACCTATAGGGTCTCTATAGCCAGGGGAGCAGGCGGCACACAGGGCTATAGGGGAGGAGGCGGCACACGGGGGCTATAGGGGAGCAGGCGGTACCTATAGGGTCTCCATAGCCAGGGGAGCAGGCGGCACACGGGGCTATGGGGGGGAGGAGGCGGTGTACCTATAGGGTCTCTATAGCCAGGGGAGCAGGCGGCACACAGGGCTATAGGGGAGGAGGCGGCACACGGGGGCTATAGGGGAGCAGGCGGTACCTATAGGGTCTCCATAGCCAGGGGAGCAGGCGGCACACGGGGCTATGGGGGGGAGGAGGCGGTGTACCTATAGGGTCTCTATAGCCAGGGGAGCAGGCGGCACACAGGGCTATAGGGGAGGAGGCGGCACACGGGGGCTATAGGGGAGCAGGCGGTACCTATAGGGTCTCCATAGCCAGGGGAGCAGGCGGCACACGGGGCTATGGGGGGGAGGAGGCGGTGTACCTATAGGGTCTCTATAGCCAGGGGAGCAGGCGGCACACAGGGCTATAGGGGAGGAGGCGGCACACGGGGGCTATAGGGGAGCAGGCGGTACCTATAGGGTCTCCATAGCCAGGGGAGCAGGCGGCACACGGGGCTATGGGGGGGAGGAGGCGGTGTACCTATAGGGTCTCTATAGCCAGGGGAGCAGGCGGCACACAGGGCTATAGGGGAGGAGGCGGCACACGGGGGCTATAGGGGAGCAGGCGGTACCTATAGGGTCTCCATAGCCAGGGGAGCAGGCGGCACACGGGGCTATGGGGGGGAGGAGGCGGTGTACCTATAGGGTCTCTATAGCCAGGGGAGCAGGCGGCACACAGGGCTATAGGGGAGGAGGCGGCACACGGGGGCTATAGGGGAGCAGGCGGTACCTATAGGGTCTCCATAGCCAGGGGAGCAGGCGGCACACGGGGCTATGGGGGGGAGGAGGCGGTGTAGCTATAGGGTCTCCATAGCCAGGGGAGCAGGCGGCACACGGGGCTATAGGGGAGGAGGCGGTACCTATCGGGTCTCCATAGCCGGGGAGCAGGCGGCACACGGGGGCTATAGGGGAGCAGGCGGTACCTATAGGCTCTCCATAGCCGGGGAGCAGGCGGCACACGGGGGCTATAGGGGAGCAGGCGGTACCTATCGGGTCTCCATAGCCGGGGAGCAGGCGGCACACGGGGGCTATAGGGGAGCAGGCGGTACCTATAGGCTCTCCATAGCCGGGGAGCAGGCGGCACACGGGGGCTATAGGGGAGCAGGCGGTACCTATAGGGTCTCCATAGCCGGGGAGCAGGCGGCACACGGGGGCTATAGGGGAGCAGGCGGTACCTATAGGGTCTCCATAGCCGGGGAGCAGGCGGCACACGGGGGCTATAGGGGAGCAGGCGGTACCTATAGGGTCTCCATAGCCGGGGAGCAGGCGGCACACGGGGGCTATAGGGGAGCAGGCGGTACCTATAGGGTCTCCATAGCCGGGGAGCAGGCGGCACACGGGGGCTATAGGGGAGCAGGCGGTACCTATAGGGTCTCCATAGCCGGGGAGCAGGCGGCACACGGGGGCTATAGGGGAGCAGGCGGTACCTATCGGGTCTCCATAGCCGGGGAGCAGGCGGCACACGGGGGCTATAGGGGAGCAGGCGGTACCTATAGGCTCTCCATAGCCGGGGAGCAGGCGGCACACGCGGAGTCTCTGGGCAATGGGCCGTGAGCCCCACGCAGGCCCTTCAGGAAGGCGGAGCGAGCTCCCGGCCCTCCCGCCGCAGCCCGGAACCGGCGCGCCGAGGAGCCGTTTCGCGGGGGACGAGGAGCGCGCGGGACCCGACAGGGCTGGGGGGGCGACAGCGGGGGCGGACCCGGCTGGGCCCGCCGAGGCCGCCGCCATGTTCGCGGGGCTGCAGGAGCTGGGGGTGGCTAATGGGGAGGACCTGAAGGAGACGCTGACCAACTGCACCGAGCCGCTCAAGGCCATCGAGCAGTTCCAGGTGGGGCGCGCGGCCCGGGGGACGGGGCTCGCCGCGGGGCTGGAGTTGCTCTGTCTCCCTTGGCCCAGCGGGGGCTCAGGCAGGCTCCCAGCCTGGTGGGGTCAGCGGGGAGTCAGGGCCCGGGCCCGGTGGGGTCAGCGCTGATCCCTCCTCAGTAAAACGGGTCCAGAGGCCGTGACATCCACCCTGGTGGTGTCCGACGGCTGCAGGTCTTCTCTGAAGCCTCCTCTAGTTGTTTCTGACCCGGACTCTGCTCCAGGGCGGTCCCCTGGTGCTTGCCATGGGCGCAACTGTTTCACCTTCGCTCGTCCTCCCCTGAGATTGCACCGCGTTTGCTCTCTGGCCAGGTCTAGCCGCGCTGCTTCCAAGATGTGGGACAGCGTCAAGGAGGGGTTTGAAATAGATCCAGACTTCTTATTTTTGATGTTATAATCGAGACAAAGTTTGGAGGCCCTCATCACAAGGGGATCTTTAAAAGCAACTTTTAAAATGAAGGGAGTCTCTCTCCCCATTGAACAGGATTTGACAGTTGTGAGAGTAGGTTTCAGGTGTTGTTTTTTGCAGCTTCACACAGGATGAGATGTGAAAAGGAAGCTTTGGTTACTCTTGGCTCTTAATGACAGGTTTCAGAGTAACAGCCGTGTTAGTCTGTATCTGCAAAAAGAAGAACAGGAGTACTTGTGGCACCTTAGAGACTAACACATTTATTAGAGCATAAGCTTTCGTGGACTACAGCCCACTTCTTCGGATGCATATAGAATGGAACATATATTGAGGAGATATATATACACACATACAGAGCTTGGCTCTTAACACACTGGTGCTCTGTAGTATCTTTTCACCTCTGCAATGTAATTTTCTGTAATACAAATGAAAACTGACTGTGTATGTTACATGGCATCTCTAAGGCTTCATGGAACTATTGCATGTGTCGTTACACGATGCTTCAGTGTTTTTAGGATTGGGGTATTGATCGTTTAGCAAAGCTTTGGTATATTTCAGCAGTGGCAGTCTATATATTTAGATTATAAAGTTGGGTTAATGGTGTTTAGCATAAGCTAGCCAAGTGCAACCGTTTTAAAAGTCCTGGTAGATTTTTGAATGATTAGAGAAACATTGTAAGGTACTTCAGGCCCCAGATTTAAGGATAATTTAAAAAAAAAAAACTTGTGAATGTTTTTGTATACAAATGGATAAATATTAATGGAACAATATTTTTTAAACAAATAAACATTCCTCTGCACTGTTTCCTACCCATGCCTAGGAGTCAGAAGCATGGACCAGGACTCTATTGTGCTAGTGTGTCCACACTCCAGTTGTTGCACTATTGCATGAGAACTAGAAAAGGAAACTTGCGAGTCTTTCTTCATTGCCTCGGTTGAGTAAAAAGTAAACAAATGGCATCAGTGATGAAAAGTGAACTAGATTTTTAAGTTCTTTTAACATTAATAGTATTACGCTAGTGCCAGTAGCATAACTAAAGACTTTTTTTAAAATGTTATATTGTTTCTCACTCAATAATGACCATTTAAATTTATCCGAGTGCTTACTTTTTCTTAACATGAGTTGTTTTAGTACTCTGTCTTGTTATTTATTGCCAGCAAGGAATTTGTGTTTAATCCAAATGTATAACTCTGTATGGTGTTTGCTTTGCTAGACAGAAAATGGAGTCCTCCTGCCCTCTCTCCAGTCTGCTCTGCCATTCTTGGACCTCCATGGTACTCCTAGGCTGGAATTTCATCAGTCTGTATTTGATGAGCTGAGAGAGAAATTGCTAGAGAGAGTTTCAGCCATTGCCTCGGAAGGAAAGGTTGAGGAAAGGTGTGTTACTGATCTTGCTGCTGATTATTAATCATCATTAGAAATTAATTGCAAAATTAATCATGGCAGGTAAAGTTTTCAAAAAGCTTAAATGACTTAGTCACTTTTTCAAAAATGACTTAAGCACTTAGGACCCTAAGTCACTCAGGAATTTTGAAAACTTTACCTGGCAACTTTTCTTGCTTGCATGTTTCCAGATACAAAAAGCTGGAGGATCTGCTGGAGAAAAGCTTTTCCTTGGTCAAGATGCCGTCTATTCAGCCTGTGGTGATGTGTGTCATGAAACACCTGCCCAAGGTAAAATCTGTTGCATCTCCTGGTTACAGCCTCTTTCATTCTCTGCTGTTAGCCGGGCTGTATGCCACGTTTGCAAACTCTTCAGTCAGTTTGTCATTCACTGGCAGAAAAATTTGTCTTATACTTTGTTTGATTCTCATATCAGTTAATTTAATGTAGTTCAAAAAGCATTTCATGTTTCATAAAGCACACTCTACTTAGAGAAGTATGTTCTTCTATTTTTAAAATGTGCGTGTCCCCCCTATCTTTCCCAAAAATAGTTTGAGCTCAGTGGTAGGGGGCTTTTCCAGAACTGATTTAAATGGCAAGTATTTGAAGGATGCGGCTAGATTTTAAAAGGGGGCAATATTTCTGGAAAAGGGTACTTAAGAGGAAACAACTCTTCATTTAAGGCACTACAGTACCTTTAATGTAATCATTTCAAAACTTGTACTAGTGCTATTGTATGCTGTAGACTAGAGTTTTGAACTATCACCATAGAATGCTGTGCTCCTTTTTTATAGATTCATAGATTATAGGACTGGAAGGGACCTCGAGAGGTCATCGAGTCCAGTCCCCTGCCCGCATGGCAGGACCAAATACTGTCTAGACCATCACTGATAGACATTTATCTAACCTACTCTTAAATATCTCCAGAGACGGAGATTCCACAACCTCCCTAGGCAATTTGTTCCAGTGTTTAACCACCCTGACAGTTAGGAACTTTTTCCTAATGTCCAACCTAGACCTCCCTTGCTGCAGTTTAAACCCAATTGTTTCTGGTTCTATCCTTAGAGGCTAAGGTGAACAAGTTCTCTCCCTCCTCCTTATGACACCCTTTTAGATACCTGAAAACTGCTATCATGTCCCCTCTCAGTCTTCTCTTTTCCAAACTAAACAAACCCAATTCTTTCAGCCTTCCTTCATAGGTCATGTTCTCAAGACCTTTAATAATTCTTGTTGCTCTTCTTTGGACCCTTTCCAATTTCTCCACATCTTTTTTAAAATGCGGCGCCCAGAACTGGACACAATACTCCAGCTGAGGCCTAACCAGAGCAGAGTAGAGCGGAAGAATGACTTCTCGTGTCTTGCTCACAACACACCTGTTAATACATCCCAGAATCATGTTTGCTTTTTTTGCAACAGCATCACACTGTTGACTCATATTTAGCTTGTGGTCCACTATAACCCCTAGATCCTTTTCTGCCGTACTCCTACCTAGACAGTCTTTTCCCATTCTGTATGTGTGAAATTGATTTTTCCTTCCTAAGTGGAGCACTTTGCATTTGTCTTTGTTAAACTTCATCCTGTTTAACTCAGACCATTTCTCCAATTTGTCCAGATCATTTTGAATTATGACCCTGTCCTCCAAAGTAGTTGCAATCCCTCCCAGTTTGGTATCATCCGCAAACTTAATAAGCGTACTTTCTATGCCAATATCTAAGTCGTTGATGAAGATATTGAACAGAGCCGGTCCCAAAACAGACCCCTGCGGTACCCCACTCGTTACGCCTTTCCAGCAGGATTGGGAACCATTAATAACAACTCTCTGAGTACGGTTATCCAGCCAGTTATGCACCCACCTTATAGTAGCCCCATCTAAATTGTCTAAATTTAATAAGGGAAGATGTTTGTTTAGGAGGAGGGATAGCTCAGTGGTTTGAGCATTGGCCTGCTGTGAGTTCAATCCTTGAGGGGGCCACTTGGGGATCTGGGGCAAAATCAGTACTTGGTCCTGCTATTGAAGGCAGGGGGCTGGACTCGACCCAATGACCTTTCGGGGTCCCTTCCAGTTCTATGAGATAGGTATATCTATCTATCTATCTATCTATTTCAAAATTAACTGAAGGAAAATGTAATGCTTTCTCTAGGAAGCTAAATACTTTAAAACCAGGGTGGTATTGGAGGGGTAGGGTCATGAAAGAAGGGTTTCTGCTGTTTCCTTGGGTTTTAATTGCACTGGTTGTAGAAGTTACTGGCCAGTTCAAGGTTGTGATTTAGATTGGGCTTATAGTCAACTACTTACCATTTTAACAATCAGGTAGGTGAACCCCTAAACTCTTTACTGACACTGCATTGTTGTTCGCAGGTCCCTGAAAAGAAACTGAAGTTAGTGATGGCGGATAAGGATTTATACAAAGCATGTGCCGTGGAGGTGAAGCGCCAGATCTGGCAGGATAACCAAGCTCTGTTTGGTGATGAGGTGTCCCCATTGCTGAAACAGTACATCCTGGAGAAAGAAAACACTCTCTTTAGTAGTGATCTCTCTGTCTTGCACAACTTCTTCAGTCCCTCTCCAAAAACAAGACGTCAGGGAGAGGTAAGAGCAGGGAGAACTTTTACAGTGACGTTTGGAATGGAATTCTCCGATCTCTGTCTTGAAAAGGGAGCATATTTGGTTCCTATCCTGCCAGCATCATCAGATAATTGAGTGTTTGTCTGGCCTTACAACTTTGCTATCACCTGGAAAAAGCTATGTAAATATTTTGGCTAGTTATTTAATGTTAGTTCATCTTCATTAAACAAGTCTTAATTAAATCAACAGGTTAATCTTATATTTAATAGTTACAAATATAACAATACTGAACATTATCTTTATTAGAATAGCACCTAGTGACACAGAGTAATAGGTTAATCTTTTGTTTAAGCGGATTTTAAAAAATAACATTTAAATAGCTAATCAACGTCTTTAGTCAATAATATTTTTCCCCGGTTCTGTCTGTCAGTCTGGGATTTAACCCATCATAATAGTATCTAAGTACCTTTAGCGGGGAGGGAGAGCTCAGTGGTTTGAGCATTGGCCTGCTAAACCTAGGGTTGTGAGTTCAATCCTTGAGGGGGCCATTTAGGAATCAGGGCAAAAATCTGTCTGGGGATTGATCCGGCTTTGAGCAGGGGGTTGGACTAGATACCTCTTGAGATCCCTTCCAACCCTGATATTCTATGAAATCAGGGTTTGGGGTTTTTACAATTTTTATTTTGTTTTTGCAGGAAATAGTAATAGTTCAATAAAAAATTGGGAAGAAGCATCAAAAGCTGTGCATGTAGCTAGACTATGGGACAGTGTGATCTTATTAACGTTACCCTCACCCCAGCCACTCTTCCCTCCTGTTGTATACTACCCTCATTAACGTGTCTTAAACTCGATTGTAAGTTCTTCAGGGCAGGGATTGTGCCTTCCTATGTACTTGTAGAGTCTCTGTTGCAGTGGCGCTTTTAGACACTCCCACTATACACATTTTATTAAAATGCCCCAAGTAGTGTTTTTACCCCAAAAAGGGAGAAATGCCAGAGACTCCATGAAGTCTCTAGGGACTTTGCTGTTACTTTTGATTTTATGTGGTGGGCACTCTGGAACTATGGTGATAGATGGCAGTATAAAACCCTAAGATCACATTTACAACAAAAGCAATTCCTACTGGTATAGTTGGTATAACAGGTCAGATTGTTTAGCAAAGGGAACAGAAGGTCTTGCAATTACAAAAGTCTAGACAAAAATCAATTAAAGCACAAATGGAGTTGAAATGCTGAAAAAGTCTGGTGTGACATGTCCTTTAAAGCTGTATGTTTTAGTTCAGGCATTCCATAACTGATGGTGCAGATAATGAAATAGTTTGAAAGCTGTCGTGTAGGAATATCTTTTGGTACCCTGTGTTTTTCCATTTGGGCTTTAGGTGGTTCAGAAGCTGACACAGATGATTGGGAAGAATGTGAAGCTATATGACATGGTGCTACAGTTCCTAAGAACATTGTTCCTTCGGACAAGGAATGTCCATTACTGCACGCTACGGGCAGAGCTCCTGATGTCACTGCATGACCTGGACATCAGCGAGATCTGTACTGTTGACCCCTGTCACAAGGTAATGAATAGATGGACCGGACACAAGTAGTACTTCAGAGTTTTCAGTCGGAGCAGCTCTCATTTGTGCCTGCTGCCTTGAAGGTCAATAACCCAGAGAGGATATTATCTCCAGGCATAGAAAATGGTTCAAACCTCAAGTCTGAAATTCTTATAGTCCTTGGAATGACAGGTTCAAATCCCAGCAGTGTTAACAAAGCCCTTTGTCTTTCTATGGTAGATAAATTGTTCGTCATGCTGTTTGTGGTGCTTGGTATGAAGTCTTAAAAAACAGTGTACCATCTGACCTACATGGATGCTGCCAAAAACAAAGTTCTTGCCATTGGTTTGCCCCAGTGTTCTTGGCCAGTTTCCTTCCCCTCCCTGTTGTGCATAGGACTGTGCACAAACTGATGCTCTTTGCCCAGAAGTGATTGCATTTCATTAGTTTAGTCTGTGAAGTGCTATGGAGCTTGAAGTATACAGAGCATAAAATTAACAACTATTAAAATATAAGAAGTTTTGCTGTCTTATTTAGCACTGCATTGGCATTTGTAATGTGAATTAAGTCATTCATCCACTATAAATACAGAGTCGCATTCTGTTCTCTACACTTACGTCCTGGTTACATTATTTACACAGTTTTTATTTCTCGTGCGATGTGTGCTTCTGAAGAAAAGATACCAGTGATGAGAAATATATTTAGCACCTTCTGTACAGTGGGCTCCAAGCACTTCAGAAACATGAATTGATCAAGACCCACAACATCCTTGTGAGGAATATGTGGTTTTAATATAGACAGGGAGACTAACCCATAGGGGTTATGGCTTGTCCAAATTTCCAATGTAAGTCAGTGATAGAGCCAGGAATAAAGTCCAGATCATCTGACTTCCAATCCCATGTTCTTACCACTAAGTGATACTGCCCCCTCAGTTACCATGTACTCCATTGTGAACGTGATTCCACATTGATGGGGGTGGGCCATGAGATATATTCACATACTACATGGTATATAGTACGTGTTAATTTTCAGGGAATGCTTGTTGTGGGAGAGGAAAAGGTGATGCCAGTTGAACCTGCAGTACAACAGCTCCATAGATTGATCTTGTGTGTTTGGATGCCTGTTGGGCTTCCTCTGCTGCTGATGTCAGACTGCCTTTAGAACTTCCCAACACACACAGGACTGTGCAAGCAGCAGATACTGCTGGTCAGAGGTTGTTGCTGTTTGTATGGATTGAAAACTTTGTCTTCCCCCTTCACATGCTGCCACATGAACCCATGTTCTGTTGCACTGATGGAGGTATTTGAATATAATTAGAATACCTGTAGGAGCTTAATGCAAAAGCCTCACCGATTGAGGACCTGTTTTGTCACTAGATCTGAAGCCTTTGAAAAGTGGACAAGAGTCTTAAAACTGACATGTGGTGGATCTAATGTTGCAGCTTCCTGTACAACTGTTGGGGAGGGTCGGAAAGGCTTATGTGGGTGTATTTAATTAAATATCGAGCCAACAGTATTACAGTGAAGCCTTGAGGTGATTCATATATTGTAATGGTAGTTTAGAGGAGTTGCCATGAGTGTGTTAACAATGTTGCCTTTCTTTGCAGTTCACCTGGTGCTTAGATGCCTGCATTCGGGAGAAGTTTGTGGATAACAAGAGAGCTCGAGAGCTGCAAGGGTTCCTGGACGGAGTGAAGAAAGGACAAGAACAAGTATTGGGGTGAGCAGTTCAGGCTCAAGAAACTGAGGGATTGATAGCGACGTTCCCATTATCCAGAGGGGCTGAGAATTACTTCAGTTGTTAATTCTCCACAAGTGTCTAGTAACAAAACCAATCATTACCAAACATAGCCCTTCTTAGTGCATTCAGCAAGATAACAGGTTTATTCTCAGTATCCTATCCCAGGGGTCTAACTAGTCAGTGGCCTGTAAAATACAAGTTAAAGGGGTTGTTGTTTTTTATCAGGCAGGACTTGCCACTTATAAGCATCTAATTAGTGATCTAAGGCAGAAACATATTTCAGTTGATATAATACATTAGGTTTTATCATTATAGTTTTTGCTGCCTGTCTTCCTTCCCTCATAGCTTTTGGTATTCTGTGGCTGGGTGTGTGGTTGGGCCATGGGGTTTGTTAGTATATATAAAATGCATTTGTGGTTCTGTTTCCCTTCAGAGATTTATCAATGATCTTGTGTGATCCCTTTGCCATTAACACCTTAGCTCTGAGTACCATACGGCATCTGCAAGAGCTGGTTGGGCAAGACACCTTACCCAGGGTGAGTCTGAGAAACCTGCACAGATTACAAATGAGCCCTGTTCAGGTTATAACGAGACTGTATTTTTCAGCAAGGGAGAAACTGACTGACATTACAGGAGAAGGAATGAAACTGTGTGCTGTCAAATGCACAAGTAAACTGAAAAAGAGGAAAAACATATATTTTGTCCTCATTTCTTTCATTTGTAGTCATTTTAGGTGTCATGTAATTATCGTAGGTACACAATTTTCAGACATATGTGATTTTTCAAGTTGACAGTGCCCCCTTAACATTTCTCACTCTCTACTAGATGCATGCTCTTCTAATTATGCATACTTGCAGGCAACTGCTTTCTGCCTACTTAAACTCCTGCTTCAGTTACAGCATTCCTTACTCCCTGTGCTAAACTCGGTATCTTGCTTTGCTTTGGGCTGGTGGTAGGGGGGATCTAGTAAAGTCAATTCCTGCTGAATGGGGTAACGGAGAGAGAGTTCTCTCTATTGTACGCTTTATTGAACCATCTGAATGTAAAATTATAGGTGTTGCTCTGCGTTTACATCAGCCACACGGAGAAGAAGATGGTACACTTCATAATGTTGTGAGGCACTTGCTCTCTGTAATGCTGCGTTCGGCTGCCGACAATCCCTCGGCGGGGGAGGCAGAATTACATCGGGAATGGCGGCTGGCAAGTGACCGCCGTTCAGCCCTAGAAAGGACTTAGAATGCGGTCTGCTGGTTGGATCCTCAGTTTCCCTGGTATGAACTGGGTACTCACGGGCTGTGCAACAAGAATGTGAATCTTTGCCCCCAGTGGATCAGGACTCAGATTCTATGATGGGAACCATACAAGGATCTAAATAGAAACACTTCCTATATTTCATCCCTTGGGCTGCTTTTTCATTGTCAAATTAAATAATTTCTTTTTATCCTTTCAAGCTTGCAAAAAGGCCAATGTAATTTTTACACACTCAGTATTGGATTTTACTGACAAACATGGATAGTTTCATTCTGACACATATTGTACTTTGTGATGTCACGTAGTTTTTGAAAAGTCTCTAGCCAGTCGTCTGATCAGATGGCCTGACTATCTCCAAGCACACTATCAAATGATTACACTGAGGTGTGTTCTGTAGCATTTGCGGCTGTTTGTGGCCCTTGAGCTATAATTCATTATTTAAATCATAGAAATTGACAGCCCCTGGCCATCTTTTGCGATCTAATGTCTCTGGCTAATGCTTCTGAATCCAAGAAAACCCCTGAATATAAATTACTTCCAAATAAATCTCCAACAGGTCGAGAATTGAGGAAGAACATCACTTTTATTAAATTTGCATTTCCAGGAAAGCCCAGACCTCTTGCTGCTTCTAAGGATGCTGTCTCTGGGACAGGGGGCCTGGGACATGATTGACAGTCAAGTCTTCAGGGAGCCTAAAATGGTAAGCTTCTTGAAGAGTATTTCCTCGTTGATTTCTTCATCTTCCTCTCTCTTAAAAAATCCTCAGGGTCACCTTTTCCAAATGCCTCTAATAAGCACTTGCAAAATTTGTAAACGTCCTATTTGTACGGATGACCTGGGGGGATTTGATAGCTGCTTTCAACTACCTGAGCGGGGGTTCCAAAGAGAATGGAGCTCGGCTGTCCTCAGTGGTGGCAGATGACAGAACAAGGAGCAATGGTCTCAAGTTGCAGTGGGAGAGTGGTGGTGGTCTAGGTTGGATATTAGGAAACACTATTTCACTAGGAGGGTGGGGAAGCACTGGAATGTGTTACCTAGGGAGGTGGTGGAGTCTCCTTCCTTGGAGGTTTTTAAGGCCCGGCTTGACAAAGCCCTGGCTGGGATGATTTAGCTGGGGATTGGTCCTGCTTTGAGCAGGGGGTTGGACTAGATGATCTCCTGAAGGCCCTTCCAACTCTGAGATTCTATGATTCTGTGATTTGCATGCACCAATAGGGTGAGAGTGTACACAAGTGAGTCCTCTTGTCAACTCCTCCCCCCTCCCGCGCGCCCCCCCCCTTTTTTTTGTAGTCTTGAACATCTGGGCTTTAACTTTTTTTATATCTGAGTTTTGCCTCTAACAAATTCAGCACCAATAGCTCATAACTCCTGGGATCTCCGTCCAAATGGCGAGACTGTAGCTCAGAATGAATGTGAAAATAATATTGCTGGGGCTGGCCCTGAACTCTAATAGCAGCTCATTGCATTGTCATTCAGTGGCTAGCACGTCTGCCTCCCCAGTGTTGTGATAGGAATGCTGTGGCGGTATCACATTCAACCCCTGGAAAGCGTATTTTGGATCGCTCAGGTGACCCTCCTCCCACTTTCCCTCTGGCCTGCACTCTGAACAGGTTTGGTAGCTCTGGGAGAAGTTCTATTCAGCTCTCTACAGAAGAGAGGTTAACCACAATACTGGGCAGTGGGAGGAACCTCCAAAAATTCCATTGCTGTTTCTGTTCTGTGCTGCAAAGTGGTGCAGCTCTTCCCCAGGGAGGGTGATTGAGGCATTGACTGTATAAACTGCTAGCTGACTGCACGTTTACCTCAGTGATGTACGTTTTCCATAGGTGTTTGCATAGGTGCTGGAACTAGGGGTGCTGCTGCACCCCCTGCCTTGAAGTGGTTTCCAGCATATACAGGGTTTACAGTTTGGTTCAATGGCTCTCCGCACCCCCTACTCTACAATTGTCCCAGCACCCCCAGGTGTGTGTGCATGAATAGTCAAATACTAAGGTGATTAGGTACTTGCATCGCCCTCGACAAAGCCTTGGCTTACCTCATAACTTAATTGAAAGGTTCCTTCTTCACCTGTTGGTGCTATATGGAGAAAGCTCCACAACCTGCTTCATTTTTAATGAACTTTGTGGTTCCATACGCTGCCGCTTCCCGTTGTTTTAATTTGATACAAAATAAGTAATTTTCAACTGCTGTGGGAATGGAGGAAATGAGTGTGACTTTCCCCTGGCACTCCTCCTGGGAGCATGACTAAGTGTGCAATGGTTAATACTGGTTCAGGGAATTAACAAGATGACTTGTACTCATTAGCATACTACCCTGTCCTTACCCAGACCCTCTGTGTCCAGCAATAATATAGGATAAGGTGCTCTAGACCAGATATGTATATCACAGGGTAATTCTGTTACAGCAGAAAATTCATTCAATAGTGTTCTTGTGTACAAAGTGAAGGATAGTTTTCTGATTATCTCCTTATATTCTACTGGAGGACATGAAAAGAGAAGTCAGTGGTTAGAGCAGGGACTTGGTGCTGGATACCAGTGTTTTATGTTCCTGTCTACCATTGGTTTGCTGTGTGGTCATAGGTAAATGGTTTACCTTAGTTTTTCTAGCTGTAAGATGGGAATATTACATGTCACCTAAACACTTTGAGATTCTTGGATGGAAAGTTACATAAATGCTGAATGGCTTTTTTTATATTGCAATGGCTTTTTTTCCCCCTCTAAGGAACATGAGTTGATCACCAAGTTCTTGCCGATGCTGATGTCCTTTGTGGTAGATGACTACACATTCAACGTAGATCAGAAACTGCCATCGGAAGAGAAAGGGCCAATTCCCTACCCCAGCACCATTCCCGAAGCTTTCACCAAGTATGTCATCCACTACGCACATTAGATCCTTTTTCCAACAAAGCATTAGGCTGTGTCTACACTACATCAGTTACAGCGACGCAGCTGCATTGCTTCTCGTGCAGACTCTCTAAGCCAACGGGAGAGACCTCTCCCATCAGCTCAATAGCTTCTTTCTCAGCTATGTCAGTTGGAGAAGTTCTGCTGCCGACATACCACAGTCCACACCGGTGCTTCGGTTGGTGTAACTTGCGTCACTCTGAGATGTGGATTATTCACACCCCTGAATGATGTAAATTATACTGAAATAATTTGTAGTCTAGGCGTAATCTTAGGTAGCTAAGCTATACCACCGAGGAAGCCCATTATGTGCAACCTGGCACAATTACGAGAGAAGAATTAACTCTAACAAATTCAAGGCTTCAGTTCCATTCAGTGGAACAGTTGATTAAAAAGACACCAGTAAAACTCCAGATCTTGAATAGGTCACTAGAGATTGTGCTGCTGTGGAGCCCGTGAGGGTGCTGTCCAGTTTAGACGTTTCCAGTCAGAGAGCTCAAATACGGTGGCATTTTTATCAAGGGCTCAGATTGAAAGGCACCCGCACAAGAAACAGAACAAAACACGAAGGCCCTGATTCAGCAAGGTACTCTATAGTCGGTGTGACTATTCGTGTACTTAAAGTTAGGCCCGATTCGGCATATGCCTATGAGAAGAGAATAATATTGTCTTGGTGCCTTTGGCCTGAGTTATTTCTACATGGACACTACTGAGGAAAGTCCGTTGTAGACAGAGCTGACATTAAAAAGAAAATTTCGCGGTGTAACGTATTGCCAAAATTAATTAACCATGAGCTACTGCTGTTTAAACCAGATTGTGTGTAAGTGGGTTAGAGAGACCTTGGAGTGAAAGCACAAGAGGTTTGCTGTAGTACTTAAAGCTTTTGTGACCCATGGAAGAATGAAGGTTCAGTTCAGGCCTTTGTAGTGATTAGAAAGAGAATAGTTCTTTGACTAACAAACATGGCTGGTGCTCAGCAGTAACACAATTAGGGAGGTGTGAGGGACTGATCATCGACACTGCTTTTAAACGAGGCACATCAAATGGCTTTGCCCTCATTTTCAAGGAAGCAGAGCCTGTGTCATCCTCTCATAAAGTTCTCAGTGTCTCCTCTATTTGAAAACATTGACGCAACCTGTGTGGAGCAAGTATCGGAGGGGTAGCCGTGTTCGTCTGAATCTGTAAAAAGCAACAGAGGGTCCTGTGTCACCTTTAAGACTAACAGAAGTATTGGGAGCATAAGACTGAATCTTGCATCTGAAGAAGTGAGGTTCTTACCCACAAAAGCTTATGCTCCCAATACTTCTGTTAGTCTTAAAGGTGACACAGGACCCTCTGTGTGAAGCAATATTTCTTACTGTTGATTTTTATATAGGCCTGGCCCAAGGAGGTGGACCATCGCAATAATGTTTCTTGCTCTGACATTTCAGTTCAGTCTTTGCAAAACAAATTCATAAGATTTTTTTGCATTGCTGTTTTCAAATAAAGAAGACATTTGTGTGTCCTTCACAAGCAGAGGAAAGCAACCACTGTAATGGTATTACTGAATTTAGGCGCATTTGGACTGACCACCAATACTTTTTAGCGAGAGAATGAGCACCTTCAAATGCGCTACTAGAAATAAGATGACTATACATGTGATGAGAGGACTTCAGTTTCTCTTTGAAATCCTAAATGTTTGGAGGTTAAAAAAGAAACTTCTCACGTCTTTGCAAAGCAGACAGAAAAGATCTCCGTATGCTCAGTTGTGTTCAGATCTTACACTTGTTCCCAGTACTCTTCTTGTTTGAATGTCAGTACCCAGAATACCACATCCAGTTAGAATCACACTCACAACTATTTCATAGCAGAATTGGTGTCTGAGCTGGGAAACTTTCCAATGAAGCAGAATCAGATTTTCCATTGTGTTTAGCTTAATCCTGAAGCTTCCTTCTTATTATTAACTGTTCAGTTAGTACTGATTATTGGAAAGTAACAATGTTGTTGAACAATTATTTCTTTGGGCCTTGGCAGCAGACAAGCTCTCCTAGATCTGAACACTTTCTCTTAGCCACCACTTCACAGGAGACTTCAGGTTAGCTATTGAGACATTTCCCTGCTTCCTACTCTGTGGCTTCCAGGTTGTGGACCCTGTCTTCTTAAGGTCCTCTTTCGTAAATGAGTTCTTGTTCTATTGGTTAAGAAACTTTGTTTGTGCCATAACAGATTCCTCCAGGAGCACAGAATAGCCTGTGAGGTTGGGCTATATTACATACTTCACATAACTAAACAGAGGAACAAGAATGCTTTTCTCAGGCTCCTGCCAGCACTAGGTGAGTCTTGTTTTCCTCTTATGTTTTGTACCCACTTGTCACATATAGAAGGCCTAGAAGGAGGAAAATAAGGGCTATGGGGGTGACTGTGGTTAGTGGTGACAGCTCTTGGATTCTGCTAGTTTCAGGTCTGCTAGTGATTCACTGTGTGAGCCTGTGCAAGTCCCATGAGTTTACTTACCTGTTCAGTGGTGATGTTTTCCTACCGAGCAGGAGTTTTGTGAAGATTCTTGAGTGTTTGTTTGTAATTGCTCGAATGAAAGACACTGTACTAGCAATGTGATTAGCTGTAGACTGGTCGGAATATTACTGGAAGATATATTGTGTCTCTGAGCAGGTAGCTTCCTGCTCTAAACAGTCCCCAAAAGTTGCAGTGGATCAGAACTTTCCACTTTATCCAAAAAGGGAACTTGTAATGAAACAACACTGAATCTAGCCCAGGCTTAGCTGCTTCCAGAATTCTTCCTCAATAGCTGCTCAGCCCACATCCTGGGTTCTTTCCCACCTCCCTTTATACCTGGGTAGGGTAGTCAGCCACCTGCAGTGGCCAGTCGGCGAAGTGCACATAAAGTTTTTCAGCAGGCTTGTCTTCTGCTAATATGGTAAAGCTTTCAGGGAAATGCTTGCCAGCCTGTTAGTCATTGTCCTTCGTGTTGTGCAGTCGAGACATTCAGTGACCTGGCCTTCAGTGATATTTTCCTGCACCTGCTCACCGGTAACCTCACCTTGCTGGCTGATGAATTTGCGCTGGAGGACTTCTGTACCAGTCTCTTCGATGGCTTCTTCCTCACTGCCTGCTCAAGGTAACCGACGTCCTTCAGAAAGCACAATATTTACAAGATGAATGGGACAGTTCACACCTCTCTGAGCCTGTCTGCAGACTCTTCACTTAGCTCACTCTGGAAAGGCTATGATAGCTGTTGTGATGTTTTTTTTATATGTTTAGATTTTGCAACCAATTCTGTAGAAATAAAATCACTGGAAATAGCAAGTGTTGGTTTATAAACGATTACACAAACCCTAAATCGTTATTCAGAGACAGAAGTTGCAGTGGGGCAACATCCTCCTTACCGTGCAGTAGCAGATCGAATTTCTGCTTTAAACATTATATTTAACTTCAGCCCTCTAATTTCTAAATGCACATAAAGAACCTGTTAGTAGTTCTAAACCCTTGTATTAATTCCTGGCAAGCCTATAGAAGCCTAACGTCCTGTAGCATACAAGCCATTCCTTTACAACTTAAGTATTTTTGATGATTGAAAACAAAACTCCCAGTGTTGGAACGCTCTGACGTTGTTGTGTAACTTTCTCTCTAAAGTGTGGTTGTGTTCTGTACATTGTGTTCTGTGCATTGCTTTCACCACTTTACAATTGCTCTTTACAGAAAAGAGAATGTCCATAGACACATGCTAAGATTGCTACTTCACCTGCATCACAAAGTGGCACCTGCCAAATTAGAATCCCTCCAGAAGGCTTTGGAACCTACCAAGCAGGTAAGAAGGGTCCCAAAAGGAAAAGTAATTGCAGATGAAGGCAACTGCATTCCCTGAAGCTGCTTACTGGAGCCTGTGTTCTGTTTAGATAGCAGCTTTCAGAGTGTATGGAGTATTGACTCAATTATATCATGACTTCCTCTTCCCACTTTCCTCTGTGTTGAAACACTCCCAGTAGTCCTAGTACTTCATGTTCCAGCTAGTAACAGCTTCTTTTGTTTGTTTGTTTTCCCAATGCTTGTTCCGCAGAGCGGCGAAGCTGTGAAGGATCTTTATAACCAGCTCAGCGAGAAACTGGAGCTTCGCAAACCCAGTCCAGCCCAGGTGGCTGAAACTCCATCCATGGAACTGACTTTGCCCACAGTGCCCACCCCAGCCTCGCTCTGAGCCACATGAGCGGGACTCTGAGACAAGAGAAACTAACCTTTGCGTCCTGCAGAGTGGAGGCGTTTCAATGTGTCGCTGGCTACCATGGTGGAAACTTACCTAAAGCCACTGAGCCTTTTGCAGAAGCAGGACATGGTCAGACACTGCAGTTTGTCCTTGAGCGTGCTCAGTATGCAGTGTATTGCATAGGTTTACTTTGCCTGAGGATAGCTAGGTGGCTTCTTGTGGATCTACTCAGCTTGTATGATTTTTTTTTTTTTTTTCAAAAGACAAGTCTTGTTTTTAAACTTTGTCTCTTCTTGCATTTTTAGACTTACAGTTTTCTGGGGCAGTAAAAACCCGGTTGTGTAATCAGGCAGAGGGAGCGAACCCTTGAAGTCTGAGCAGTTTCGCTCTTTGTCCCCACCCTGCTTCTTTGGGGCTTTAAAGCTGAGAGATGGTTCTCAACAAAAGGGAACAAGGCTGCAGATTTTATACTTTGTTCAAAACGGGTGCTTCCCTGTGACCTCCTGGAGACAAGGGCTGTGCATACCTGTTGGTCAATCCCCATGGGAGCAGGACAGGCAGGGCGGGGCCTAGTTCCAGCTCCCTCGTTGGGTTTGTGGCTCACCCTCAGACATAGGGGGCAACATAGTTGCAATGCACCTGGCAAGTTAGGCACCTGCTTCTGATGGCAGGGGTTGGCTGTTCACCAACCTGATCCCCAGCTTATTCCACAGCAACTGGTAATTGGCAGCCGTCCCGGACCTTGGACAGCAGCCCAGGTAGGAAGGAGAGGAGAGGGTTGGAAAAGCTCAGGCGTTTCAATTTAAAGGCTGCTTTTTGTGAACCCAGAGTCACAGACAGGCTGCACCTCCCATCCCTCTCACATCTCCCCTCAATATTTGTACCCATCTCCCAAGCTCAGGCTGGTTGGCTCTCTTTGCACTGAAGAGCCTGCACGAGGTCACCCCCCTTCATCCCCACATGATGCTGCCCTGATGCTGTGGCAGCATCTACCAGGGTCATCACTGGGACCCGGAAACTCAGGACATTCATTAGGAACGGGGCAGACGTGTTGAGTTGCTGCCAGCAGGTGATTGAAGTCCCCAGTCCAAAGTGAGTAGCGCCTAATACTCCCTATGGTCCAAAGACCATAGAATTGTAGGACTGGAAGGGACATCAAGAGGTCTTCTAGTCCAGTACAGCCCATGGCCAACTGCGGGGACCCTTGAGGCCCCCTACTGGCCAAGCTGCCATTTGCCACCTCTTGCGCCATTGGTCGAGGGGGCTCTGGCTGCCTGCTACTGAAGTGGAGCAATGGAACGCAGATATCAGTCTGGGCTGGCCCCTTGGAGGCTAGCTGCACTGAGCAGAGGGCCACCCAAGTCACCTCACTCCATGCATGTGGTGGTTAGTCACTTGGAGATGGCTTGCATGAGCCAACGTACCACCAGAGGGGCCATGGGCTCATAACAAGACTATCCCTGCCCTCAGGAGCTTGCCACCTAAGACACGAGACAACAAAGGGCTGCACCAGAGAGACGGGAGTACAAGGAAACAGTGGTCCGCATGGAAAGTAGCAGCCACAGCACAGCAGCTGCCTAACCACTGTCAAGTCTTTTTTGTAGACCTCACTGCAGAGGAAGAGCCTGCAGGAGGAAAGCCCGTGCAGCCGGTTTATGGGGAGCTACTCCCATGTTAGAGGGGTGGCACGGGAGGAAGTGTGTGTATACCAGGATGGGGTTTCCTAGAGCCACACGCTCAATTTCTGCCTCCAGGACACAACTCTATAATACAAACACCTAGTGGTTCTCAAGCACTTTTCATCACTAGCTTTTAAAGCGCTTTACAAAGGAGGTCAGCGTCATCATCATCATCGTTCCCATTTCACTGGGGAAACTGAGGAACAAAGCGTTGACGTGATTTACCTGCGGTCACCTAGCAGGTCAGTGGCAGAGCTGTGCATAGAGCCCAGGTCTCCCAAGTCCCAGTCCAGTGCTCTCTGTAGTCTCCCCTCCCCTCCCGGTGTACTGGGGCGAGGCCATGCTTGGGGCAGTCACTCAGGATTAGTGCTCCAGTAGCGCTAGTTGCTTTAGGACTCCTCCTGTCCCCCTGCTGCAGCACAACCCACCTCTGTGCTGCTACACCAGGAATCCTGCTCCCAGTGCACCCTCGTCCCCATTCCATATGCTGCTAACTACCCTGTGGCACATCCCCTCCCTGGCCCCCTGTCATGTGGGAAGGGAGAGCCAGGAGCGATGGTATCTGAGGCTGACTGCAGACAAGAGGGAGACCATGGACCTGAAGCTGTTGGAAGAGCTGCTCTCCTGCCAGAGTTTCCCCAGCTAGTAAGTCTCTGATAGTCGACCAGCCTGCATGCTGGCCCCATATGGTTCCCCCCAGTGACCACCACACACCCATCTGTCCCATCTCCCCAGCTGCTTCCCTTGCTTGGCCACTCTCCGTCCCTGGCTCGGGTTTGGTTGGGGAGGGGGCACCTTGGCAGCAGTAGAGAATGGAAGCAGCTGCATAATCCATACTCAGTCAGGTTGGCTTGTTGCAAAAGGAAAAGACAAAATACTGACGCTCAAATAGCTTGTATGATGCACTGATTGACGCGATAAGGGTTATGCCTTCAAAATACTGAAGTTACGAATTTCTTTGTTAAGTTACAGAAGAGCAAAAAGAAGGGAGACACTCTGGGTAGAGTATCAAGAATGGGCCATTTTCAGATATTTATTTTTTAAAATTAGATAATTTTTCTAAAAGTGAACATCCTAGAGAGTCTGCTGCTATCCACAGCTCCTGCTATGCAGACTTGGAGATGAAAACACTTTCATTTTATTGCCTGAAATTACAAAAACTTCTGCTTTAAGGGAAATCTCAACACAGCCTCAACTAGAAGTTGTGTCCATGTTGCATGTTCTCTCTCTGTTCTCCCTGGCCCTGAGTGCAGACTTCAGAACTCTGTATATTGCTTCAGAGATCCTGTCTGCAGAGGATCTTTTCCTATCCTTTGGTCTTAATATGTTCTTGGATTGGATCTTGCCATACTTGACTCACATGGCAAAATAAAACTGGACTATAAAGCAGTGATTTTTTTTTTTTTTGGTATGAATTCTCATTGTGCCTCCATATGTGAACAGATCTGGGTGTTGCGGACCATGAGTCATGGCAGCAAAGACGCAGTGGTGTATGTTTAATAATCCCTAGGTGTCTCACATGGGGCACCGAGAATTAGTGGACACCTCTGACAATTTTGGCCTTACTCTGTCTGTGCCTCAGTTCCTTAGCTGTAAAATGGGAATAATACCACCACCTAATCTCACAGAGGCGTTGTATAGATAGATTCAGTAAGTCTGTGAAGCACTCCGCTAGTAAGGCGAGAACACATGCATGAGGATAAGTTTATGGAGGGAATGGTTTAATGGGATAACGTGATTTTACTCAAATCAACAGCGTGCCATCGCTGGTAAATAGTATCAATGGTCAATAAGGGTCTGGCTGGAGAATCTTCCCTACATGCTCGGGGTTCTACTGATCGCCATATTTGGGGTCGGGAAGGAATTTTCCTCCAGGGTAGATTGGCAGAGGCCCTGGAGATTTTTCACCTTCCTCCGCAGCATGGGGCGGGGGTCGCTAGCTGGAGGATTCTCTGCGACTTGAAGTCTTTAAATCACAGGATTCGGGGACTTCAACAGCAGTGTCAAGGGAAAGGGGTTGGGTCAGCTTTTGTGGCTTGCATCATGCGGGAGGTCAGACTAGATGATCATAATGGTACCTTCTGACCTTAAAGTCTATGAGTCTATGAGGAAACTAATAATTCTATATTCACTGCAGGGTTTGAATGGCGTGTGGTAATAAATAAGCCTATGGGCCACACATTGAATGAGGATAAGAAGAAATATTGGATTCATTCATTGAATGAGGCAGGGGTCCTTTAGAAAAAAATAGTGAGTGAGCATGTAATTAAAGACTGTATTATAATGCACATGCACAAGAAGGCTGAATTAAGGCTGTATTTAATTCTGGAATTTCCTAATTTGGGAATGCTTGACTTTGCAACCTGAATGTTCTCTTCATGTACTTTTACTTGATATAAAAATCATAATAATTAAGTTACTAACAAATTGTTTTTATCTAACTTAATTACAACATAATTCCTGCAAATGCTGCTCTGCATCATGTTAGCTGTCTGGGAAGTTTTATTCTGTTGTTAAGTTCTTTCACGACAAAAAAAAAAAAAAAGATTGGCAGATGCTAAAGTTCTTAAAAGACCCAGTTTTAAATTAAATTTCCACTTAAGCTAATTAAACAGGTTTACTAGTAAATGCTCAGAAAATTCATTTCACATTCTATAAGTAAAATGGAAACTCAACCATAATTATGGAACTGTGACCGGTCTCTCCATAATTCACTGGGAATTTTCTTTAAGGAGCAGCAGGTGACTTTAATTTCCAAGGACAGATTGCAGTCCAAGTGTTGACCACCCCCTGGTGTCCACAAACCAATAATGTATGATTTTTCAGGTTTCAGAGTGGTAGCCCTGTTAGTCTGTATCAGCAAAAAGAACGAGGAGTCCTTGTGGCCACCTTAGAGACTAACAAATTTGCAAACTGGACACCATTACATTAGGCTTGAATAAAGACTGGGAGTGGATGGGTCATTACACAAAGTAAAAACTATTTCCCCATGCTAATTTTCACCTACTTTTACTCACACCTTCTTGTTAGCTGAAATGGGCCATCCTGATTATCACTACAAAAGTTTTTTTTTCTCCTGCTGATAATAGCCCACCTTAATTGATTAGTCTCGTTAGAGTTAGTATGGCAACACCCATTTTTTCATGTTCTCTGTGTATCTATATCTTCCTACTGTATTTTCCACTGCATGCATCCAATGAAGTGAGTTTTAGCCCACGAAAGCTTATGCCCAAATAAATTTTAGTCTCTATGATTTTTCAAAAAAAAAAGAACAGGAGTACTTGTGGCACCTTAGAGACTAAGAAATTTATTAGAGCAAATTTATTAGATGCATCCGAAGAAGTGGGCTGTAGTCCACGAAAGCTTATGCTCTAATAAATTTGTTAGTCTCTAAGGTGCCACAAGTACTCCTGTTCTTCTTTTTGCGGATACAGACTAACACGGCTGTTACTCTGAAACCTATGATTTTTCAGTGTACTTAGGATTTTATAGTACTTTATCTGTTCAGCGCACAGCCCCAAGCCACCTCAGTTGCAACTGTACATGCTCAGCATGCCTGCAAGTCTGGCCCCAGGTGTCACGTTAGACACCCAGAACATGAGGAAAACACAATTTAGTGACCACTCATAAAAAGTTTTTGGTTTAAGTGACTTGCTCAGAATCGCTCAGGAACTTGGTGGCAGAGGCAGGACTCGAATCCAGTTCTCCAGGGCTGCACTCAACTGAGAGATCCTGCAGACAACCACCTCCTTCAGTACGCAACCCTGATTCATCCCAAGAGCAGGTCTGTCCCATGCACTGAAGGAGGATGGGATCCTATGGAAAAACTAGTACATCATCATGTACATATGCAATATGATGCAGTCTTTAATTACAAGGGAGTTGAATTAAGATTTATGATGAGAGTTAACTGGAGCTGGAGAGCTCCATTAAGACACCTGGTTGCAGGGAAGCAGGCCCAATTAAAGATGAGACCCAGCTGGAGAGAACCTGGGTAGTTACTATAAAGAAAAAAGTTTGGAGCAGGAGGAGGATGCAGAGAGAACTGTGTGCAGTGTGAGAGAGTGGACAGACTGGCAGGATCGAGAAGGAAACCTGGGGGAGAGATGATTTTGGGGTCCTCTCCTGAATAGAAGGTTAGCAAGAGGCCAGGACAAAATTAGAACAGCGACTGGGGGTGGAGCAAGCTATGGGGGTGAGTCCTGGAAAAAGAGCAGGATTTGGACTTCCAGGGAACAGGCCCTGGGAGGTGTTCAGTGGAGGAACAGTCAAGCCTGAGGAGGTCAGAAGTTGGTTTAGGTTTGTTCTCTTGGTCTGGGATTCCTTGGGGATTACACAGCCCTGCAAGTCCTGGCCCTGAAAGAAAGATGAAGCTAGAGAGATTATAAGGGGAAAGCTACAGAAGTCCAGGAAGGCAGCTGCAAGGAGTCTGATAGAGCAGACTGCAGTGGGAAGGCTTAGGTTCCCCTACCAGCCCTTACAAAGGGGGTAAGGAGGACTGAAAACTCAGAGAGAAGGATGCAAAGACCCTGGGGGCCCAGAGTTGGTGCTGAAGACCTTGGACTATTGGTTGTTTTTTCTAGGTGAGGAGCTAGAACATAACCTAGCCGGGGGGCTGAGTTGCATTAGGAGAGACCATTGCAGGTCTGAAGCAACCAGCAGGGGCCACTAGAGAGGAAATAACTCTATACGACACTCAACTCTGAGGAGGCGCACAAGTGGTGAGTCCGTTCTTGTACAGGTTGCATAGGCAACCTGAATTGCCTAATTTTTGGAATGCTTGACTTTGCAATGTTAATGTTCTTTTCACATTTTCTTTTACTTTTTTTAAATCGTTGTCATCACAGCCAATCCCAAGGGAACATAGTCTCCTTGCAAATCAAGCCCCACCCAGCCTGATCTCTGGCAAGGCACTTACGGTAGTCTGATTGTACATTCTGTTTACATCCATCACTAGCAGTCTTGTTATGCCACCAAAGCTTTTGGCACGCGTGATTGTTGGCCGTGTAGCAGCATCCCGGGGTGTACACACTCCAGAATTCATTGGAGCTCTTTTCTTCTAGTATGTCCATACCAAGAAAGCTGCCACAGCTGACCAGTACTGATGGATGCAGTTGCTGGGTTTGGCTTCAAATAGCCTCATTTCTGATCTTGTCTTGCTCCTTGATATGGAGCAGCTGAAGGAGGTGACGAGAATAAAAGCTATCAGTCTGGTGTTCTTCAGCCTCTCCTAGTGTCCTCCTCTGCTATCTGCTGCACTCCAGCTTCAGTCCCTCTCCTCTTATCTAACCACCCCACAACCCGACCACCTCCCCTCTGCACCTCTATACCCCTAGCTTCTTCACCTCCTCCCTTGTTCCTATTCAACCTCTGGCTCTTGTAACCCATCTCCTCTCTACCCCCATCCCTCACCCCTCTGCATGTCCATGCCCATGAAGCCTTCTACACATTGCCTGGGCTCAAGTAGGGTGGCCCTGGGACACAGGAGGCCTGGCTCTCCGTTCTGGTGCCCAGTGACACAGTGGACCCCAGTGACCAGGAGGCGTAACTGCAGAGAAAGTCCTGATCGGCCCCTGCAGCCCTGGGCTGGATCATGCCTAGCGCAGATGGAATCTTCAGAAAATGTAACTGACAAGTTTCTACTAAGCAGCTGTGAACTGCAAATTTTTTTTTTAAAGGCTTAAAATTTGGCCAAATTTGGTCAGATTTTCATAGGGGATGGCAAAAGTCATATCCCTAACAGCAGGGCAACTCCTCCTGCCAAATTTCAAGTCCTTCCTCCAAAACATGGACGTGCTAAAGCTTCCCCATGAAACAAGTGTAAGATTTTTTTTTTTTTAATATTAGCGAAACATTTTATCCTAGTCTTGTTCTTGAGCCATTTTAGCTGAACCTTTCTAAAAAATATTGAGGCAGACACCCCCCGACATGCCAGCCTGAATGGTTAAAGTTTGGCCAAGTTATAACAAAATGAAAACCAGGTCTTATAATGGAAAGTTTTAAGCCACCTTAACTATAGGCAGCATGAGCACCTCAGTTATCTAATAGGGCAAGGTCCCTCGCATAGTATCAATTAGTATAGTTTCATGTGATTTACACTAGCTGAGTATTGAACCCAAAACATGTCAAATGAAGTTAGATCTAAGTAAACTATTATTACTGCATTAGAGAGTGAAAGGGGCATTGGATTTACACTCCGTGTCTGTCTAACCCTCAGAGCACACGTTCAGTACCGTTCCACAACAAAGCCAGAATACAAACTGACCCCTGGACTCCGCTCCCTGTAGTCATCTGGTGAACTGCTGTGATACAAAGAAAGCAAATGAAGCTGCTCTGATCTATTAACCACATCATCCTAGCTGAGCTGCTGAGAGCTGTTTGGAGATAGGCTGCTGCCTAACTTTGTCTCTCTATCTCAGGGGTCTCAAACTCAAATGACCACGAGGGCTGCATGAGGACTAGTGCATTGGCCCGAGGGCCGCATCATTTAGCTGGGGATTGGTCCTGCTTTGAGCAGGGGGTTGGACTAGATGACCTCCTGAGGTCCCTTCCAACCCTGATATTCTATGACACCCCCCCTCGCTGCCCGCACCCCTTCCATGAGGCCCTGCCCCTGCCCCACCTCTTCCCTGCCCCCATTCCAACCCCTTCCCTGAAGTCCTCACCCCACTCTGCCCCCAGGTGGTGCAGGAGGGGTGCGGGGTGTGATGGGGGCTCAGGGCAGGGAGTTGAGGTGCAGGAGGTGTGTAGGGTGGGGGCTCAGGGCAGGGAATTGGGGTGTGGGGTGCAGGAGGGGAGAGGGGTGCAGCAGGGAGTTGGGGTGTGGGAGGATGTGGGATGTGGCAGGGGTTCCAGACAGGGGGTTAGGGTGCAGGAGGGGTGGGGGGTGTGATGGGGGCTCAGGGCAGGGAGTTGAGGTGCAGGAGGTGTGCAGCAGGGGGCTCAGGGCAGGGAATTGGAGTGTGGGGTGCGGCAGCGGACTCAGGGCAGGGAGTTGGGTGCAGGAGAGGTGAGAGGTGCAGCAGGGGGTTGGGGTGCAGGGTGTGGCAGGGGGCTCCGGACAGGGGGTTGGGGTGCGGGAGGGTGTGGGATGTGGCAGGGGGCTCCGGACAGGGGGTTGGGGTGCGGGGTGCAGGCTCCAGCCTGGCGCTGCTTACCTAGAGCAACTCCAGGGTGGCAGCACCTCACTGAAGAAGGGCAGCCTGCCCTGGCCCTATTGAAGAGGGACACTAGGACCTGCCGGCAGCCTGCAGAGCAGAGCGCATTCCAGGTGTGCTGCAGGCTCCAGGCTCTGGGGCAGTGAGGAGGCAGCAAGTGGGTGCCGGGAGACACTGGGGGGGGGGGGGGCGGGGGGGGGGCGGGGGCCCGAAACGGGGGGGGGGGGCGTGGGGAGCTCCACGGGCCCCAGGGAAGAGCCACGTGTTTGAGACCCCTGTTCTAGACAGTGAACAGGAAACTTTCCAAAGTGTTAGGTTTGATCACATTTGAATGAAGACAAATGCATATGGAAGGATACGGTTAAGAGGTAATGATCAGTCTATAAGTACCTACATGGGGAACAAATACTTGGCAACGGGCTCTGCAGTCTAGCAGGCGAAGGTGTAACAACTTCCAAGGTCTGGAAGTTAAAGTTAGAAAATTCAGACTGGAAATAAGACGGACATTTTTAACAGGGAGGGTAATTAACCAGTGGAACGATTTACCAAGGGTGGTGTTGGATGCTCCATCAGAGTCAATCTTTAAATCAAGATTGTGGTTTTCTAAAAGATCTGTCTAGTTCAATGATTCTCAAACTTTTGTACTGGTGACCCCTTTCACACAGCAAGCCTCTGTGTGCGGCCCCCCCTTATACATTAACAACACTTTTTTACATATTTAACACCATTATAAATGCTGGAGGCAAGCAGGGTTTGGGGTGGAGGCTGACAGCTCGTGACCCCCCTGTAATAACCTCATGACCCCCTGAGGGGTCCCGACCCCCAGTTTGAGAACCCCTGATCTAGTTCATCCAGAAATTACTTGGGGGAAGTTCTCTGATCTGTGTTATGTAGATCTGACTTGATGATCACAATGATCCTTTCTGGCGTTGGAATCTATGAACCTCTATACAATGGCACCGCTGCACTGGTACATCATGACGCAGCTGTCGGGATTCTGGCTTAAACTCATTCAGAGCAGATTTTACCCCTTTGGGTTATCGTTTGCCTCCTTTTAGAGACCCGATACTCACAGAAGGGATGATGGCTGCTTGGTTTTGATGTCAGCCAGTGAGAGATGTATGTGTTGAGGCTGGCTGTGTAACATTCCCAGACAATTGCCTTCCAAAACCCAGTTCTCTCCATGATTGCGAACACGAGCTAAATGTTACGTGTCAAAAACAATAATGGAAACTGCTTCTAAAGCAAGGTAACGCCCCAAGTGTGGGTTTAAACACTAGCATTAGCATGCTCAAAGGAGAGAAAACAATTCCCCACTTGCTTTGCTACCACAAAATCATATGGTCTTAACAAAGCATTTGTCAATTCATTCACGGATGCCTATTATATGTAAAGAAGGTCTTTGGAGGCTGTTATCAGCACATTTGATGCGTGCACAATGGCTCTGCACAAGTGGAGCCTTGGAATAACTTTGGGACAAATGTTGGTTGTTAAAGAATTCTGGGCCCGGTTCTCCGTTACACTACAGCCCTATTATGCTCCTCTGGCAGCATAAAGGGGATTTAAAGTGGATAGAAATGGCCCCCTGAGAATACCCCTTACCAGGGGGCCCTCCAAGCCAGTGTAGAGCCTGTATGTGAGCTCTCCACCATCCCCACTCATGTCTGTTGTGTGACTGGGAGTTCCATGTGTTTTTTCAGCTCTCCCTGCAAATCTACGGGTCCACTCTGGTACCTGGAGGAGCAAGAACTCTATAACCACTCCACAATGGCCCCAGGACACAGGGTACCGACCAAGGGTGTGTCAGAGGCACAGCCAAAGTGCGCTGCACTACACCTGTCTTTCTCCAGTTCCCATGGGGTGGGGGGCCATTGGGAAGCACAGCTTAAGTTAGGGCAACTCTGAGGCCGCATTAATTTACACCAAAGGCTGGATACAGGAAACCTAACGATGGCTTAAAGCCACCTTTCCCCACCTTCTCTGCCTAAGTGCAGTAACTGAGAATCAGACCCTTTCTTTTGTCATACGTACAAGTCTAAAAGTGGCAGTGACCTCAGATAGTTTCAGATTCCAACAAAATGCTTCCCCCTTCTCCCCCCCCCCTTCCTGCACATGGTTCATCTTAAATTCTTTAAGAGTCAATCCGTGGCGAACAAGTTTGGAAATACACTAGGACAAGGCTTGGTAAGAAGAGTTAATAACAAGTGACAATGTTTCTATTCTCAAAGATACTTAGCTTCCAATACTTCCATTTTCTTTAAAGCAAGCTTTCCACATCCCCCTCAGTCATACGAACAGCTCCTGGGTCCCAGCTGAAGTATTTGTCACTGGTTCCCATCTCTCTTCCTCTTCTACTCATCATCATCAACATCATCATCATCGGACAATGAAAAGAGGACTTCTGTTCCCAGGCACTTCCTTTGGAAGGGAACAGAAAGACTGTCCATACTACAGAATGCATCCTTTTCATTCTCTGGGTCCAAGGGTCCTTGCAGGGTTCCTGAGAACCTATAAGTGCTGCATCTGCTCTTCTCCATGGAGATGCAGTGTTTGAGAACACCCAAAGGTTTTTCCCATAGTGAGGTAAAAGACAGGTCACTGGGTCTTACTGTTCTGGGATGAGACGCCTGACCCTTCTCCCCTGCTGGAGATTCAGCAAGCTTAGAGTTGCTTGAATGCACATTGGATAGCAATTCCACGTCTGTGCTCTCGTCTGGCGTGAGTGGACGATCGAGCGTGGGGATGATAATGGCGCTGTCCTTACTGTCATGAGCTACCCCAGTATCTTTACAGATGCTGCTTTGTGGGAGGTTCAATAAGGCTTCAGCCGTATCCTTTCTATCTGCTGAGTCCTTGCTAAAACTGAGCCCTACGATGTTCTTTAGGGCCTGGCTATTTCCAGTGCCAGGTGTCTTTTTCAGAGCGGTAACAGCGTGATCCCTTCCTCTTCCCTTGTTGATTATTTCTTGAACAGCTTTTAAAGCCTGTAGCGTCTTTATACCAGAACCTCGTGGCAATGTATTCGCATCGAATCCCTGTTCCACGGCCTGCCCTTCCTTGCTTTCCTTTCCTTCCGTTGCACTGCTTAGTTGGAGCTCCTTGGCTGAGAGGATGGGTTTTTCGGTATTTGGCTGCGGCGGCACATGGCTTCGATTCTCTGCTCTCCTCTTGGGGGAGTTCTCTTGATGCACACGCATTCTTTTGCTGACAAGCGCTAACTTGCTGACCTTGTGTGCTAGCTCCATCATGCCATGTGGCATGGGGGATGTGTGCAGGCTGGAGACGTCTCCCAGAAATTCACCAGTGGCACCAGTGAGTGGATTTCTCCTAGTTGTAAAGGAAAACACATACAGTGGGACAGCAGTTAGCATGACCTCCCGAGAAAACACACGGCCACTTGAGGTTGAGAAAGGAAAACCCTGAGTGGATTCTTTTCTGCCAACCCACTGAATTTGTAGCAGCCAATCGGACTGATTCACTAGTAAAAAATCCCTCTCTTCTCAGCTGGGACATAACCTGCAAGTCAAGGGGAGTTTTGTCTGATTGAAAACTTGGCATTCCCATTTTGTAAGAAACGTCAATATTTCAAAATGTGTTCTTCGTCTGAATCGGAACAAAAACCAGTGTTCTCCAAATTTCCTGTGAAAGGGACGTTCTGAAAGTTCCAGTCCAGAAAAATGTAGAAATTTCATTTCAAAATGAACGTTTTGGTTTGAACTTGGTTTTGTTGTTTTAGTTGTATATTCCTTTTACGTTTACACTATTTCGTGCTATGCTAGCAGCAGTGTGGCATAATGACACGTGATATCAAGTTATATCATCATAGGACATAATGTGTCATACTATGCCCTACCGTTATTCATTTGTTCTAATACAACATGATTTGCCACATTATGACAAATCTAGTCGTTGAAATATTTGAATTTATTTTATTTCTAAATTCACTGAGGGCAGCAGCTACTTAGTACTAAGTGAAACATCTTATTTTCTCAAAGCGTTTCCTGTTTGTGTTGTAGTGAAATAGTTTGGCAATTGAACAAGAAAAGAAGATAAGCACTCAGGTCTAGATCCTCGAAGGTATTTGGGTTCAACTTCCATTGATATCAATGGACGTTAGGAGCCTAAATATCTTTGAGGAACTGGGCTTCCGTGTAATAATTAGAGTAGCTTTTTTCAGTATACTTGTGTTAGTCAGTAACCAAACTGCTTCAATGAAAATTTTCCCATCAGCTCCAGAAAGGACCTCAGGTCTGGGCCCTGAATGAGAAACCAGCTTAATGCACCAGAAACCTTTAGGAAAACATTGTAAACAATTTAGAAACAATTCTGTGTCTCACTTCCTGGGGCATTTTCCTCTGCCCTAAAGTTTACACGTTAAAGGACCCAGTCATAAAACGCTGATAAATGGATAAAACTCTGAAATCAGTGGGTGCTTTTGACTCTATGAGATGCATACCCTAACAGTGCCTCCACTCCTGCTTTATTCGTGCCAGGAAGCTGTTTTTATCCTGTGGGACACCACCCTAACTTTGCATACAAGTTAGTTTGTATAGGGGCTGCGAGATGAGAAGCAGCAGTCGCCCCCACAGAAGTCTTAGCGGTTCCATTGGTAGCACCAGGAGCTACTGAGTAGAGCTGATCACATCTCTTGCATGCAGACCCAGAGGGAGGGATAGCTCAGTGCTTTGAGCATTGGCCTGCTAAACCCAGGGTTGTGAGTTCAATCCTTGTGGGGGCCATTTAGGGACCTGGGGTAAAAATCTGCCTGGGGATTGGTCCTGCTTTGAGTAGGGGGTTGGACTAGATGACCTCCTGAGGTCCCTTTCACCCCTGATATTCTATCTCCCACAGAGGGATACCAGAGAGGAGTTGGAGAAAACTGCCCCGAGGAAGCATAGCACCTTGGGCAGTGAGGAGCCAGCGGGCATGCTGAGTGGAGCCTCCTTTCGCCCTTGGACTCAGTGCTGCTGGCATCTTTAAGCATGAACAAAAGGCTTTAAAAAACATGCAATGACACCTGTATAAAAAGATCCAGCCTGAGCAGAGTTGGGCTCGAGAGCTTTGCACCCCGAACTGAGGCCAGATTTTCAACACACTCCGCTCCCATTTAGGCACCTAAATAAGGGTCAAGTTTTTGAAGGAGTTCAACGCCCACTGAAAATCTGCGTCCCCGGCTGGGTGCTGAGCCCTTCTGATGCTCCTGGCCTTGCGGGTGATTCCACCACTCAGAACGCTTGAGGGTCATTGATGGTACGGTGAGAAATGCTCCCTGGTTCACCACAATGCATCTACCCGATTGGAATATTTACAATAAGGGGCTTAATTCTGAGAGACAGTGAGCACCTGCAACCACTCAGGGTGAGGCCAAAACTCATTCGAAATAGACCGCGTCGCCACATCCATCTCCTTGAATGTTCTGGAGCAAAAGGACACCGAGGAGGCCCAGAGGCAATCTCTAGCCCATTGACGTTATCCCTCAGAACGACACCTGGGACTATCATGAATTAATGACACCAGCAGGCTGTGATGCAAAGGATGAAAAGGGGAAGAGAACCAGCAATTTGAAGGTATTAGGATGCAGCCCTGCAAGTCTGATCATTAGAAAACGTGTGCTTGCTGGCCAAACACTGGGTTCTCCCTTGCTCCTGTGGATAACAGACCCATCTGAAAAGGACAGCTCTCATGGGCAGATATGACGCATTGTGATGCAGATGGCTGGAGGGAAATTATGTGTCAGGCCAGAGGCCAGCAAAGTGGGGAGTTGCTGTGCAGAAGAGCTTTGGGGAGGGAAGCACTGGATTGTCATTTGGATCGCTTCTCTAGGGCAGTTTGCTGTGACAACTGCTTTGGGGCTTTTCAATCACCTAAAGATCATTTCCAGTGTGCTGTGTGTATCCGGAGAGTTAATATGTGCTCTTCCTTATAAAGAAAACCCCTCCCTAGCAGTAGACTGCCTTTGGCTTTGGTGGAGTTGGAGCTAGCCCTGATAATGTAGTGGTCTAAGGAGTTGGCAAACCTACTTCGGTTGTAGCCTGTTACTTAGCTCAGTAGTTTCAATATAAGAGGGACACATGCTTTGGTGCTGGCTAAGCTCTGCTTTAAAGAGGATTCCAGCTAAAGTTGTTTCCTAACACAATTTAGACCTGTCTACACTGGGGTCTCGTCTACACATGGAAAATTAGGACCTGAAAATCCCCACCAGTGGTACCAACCCTGGAACAGTAGAGTTGACAGGGTTCAGGCAATTTGATCACCTTCTTCTAGGAGGGTGGTTTAAAAAAATGCCTGGGATAGAAACATCCTGGTGGTAAAACCCCCTGAGTCCTGTTTGCACTACAGCCTGCGCTGGCGGGGTCATGATGGG
Organism: Trachemys scripta elegans; assembly: GCF_013100865.1. Classification (NCBI taxonomy): domain Eukaryota; kingdom Metazoa; phylum Chordata; order Testudines; family Emydidae; genus Trachemys; species Trachemys scripta. The sequence continues at coordinate 7,121,145 of NC_048314.1, forward strand.
TCCCCGTTTCGCTAGAGAAGAGCTAGCCTAGCACATCTTGAGGTGGCCAAACCCTTGTAGTTGGGTCCATGTTTACAGCACTGTTCTCAAACCCAGAGAAAAGGCTGTGTGACAGCTCGTACCTGAGGGTCCTATGTCTCTCCTGGCAGCAAACAGGAGGCCAGTTTGTTTGAAGGGCTGATTTAGGTGGCTTCTGACCTGGCTGATGAGCTAGGTAAATGGAGCGCAGATGCTGCTTCACATTCTCCCTGGTACAATAGTAAAAGGTCTTTCCTGGAATAAAAGTACAATGATCAATATGGCATTTCTGCCAGAGAGCCTTAGACAAAGCAATTTCAAATAAGGAAGCAAATATTTTCCATTCGTTGCCTTTGCGGTCTCAAGATCACACCCAAAGCTGCAGAGTTCTCCGCCTTATTTTCCATTTCACTTCCCCCGTGTGCTGGGATGTTGATGCCAGATATCACTGAGAACCCAAGTGTGTCATTCAATATACTTACAGGAATATGGAAGTCACCCATCTTCACTGCCACTGAACCAAGGTGCATCGAAACCACCTCCCGAGTCCTGCAAACTGCATCCTGGCATACAACATGTGGGGGGGGGGCTTGTGAAGGCCCACAGCTCTCCACCCTTCTAACCTTGATTTGAGTCATTTAAGAACATTGATCAAATATGCACATATTCCAATCTTGCAGCCTTATTCCTATTGGCTAAGTAAAGGCAATGAAGAGCCCTTTGCAATGAATGGAACAGCAGAGCAAGGTGGATGCATCAGTTGTGGAGTCCGGTCGTATCTGATAACAGGAACAGCAGAAAAGTGGTGATTGATCATTAATCTCCAGAGTCAACACTACAAACATGGGAGCTTTGTACTTCTCTCCAGCCCTATCTATAACACAGAGACACTGTGTTAGCCAGAGATGTTACACCTGAGCCTTCCCACAAAGGTGCTAGTACACCTTCAGCTCTGTTTCCCCAGACAGTCCTGGCCTATGCTGTTATCTGTACCATGATAAGGAGACATGGTTGACAGAGTGATCGATACAGCTTCACTCTGTCCCTTTCTGACCTGCAGCTGGAGATGGTCTGCCTGCTAGTGTGATGTAGGATGGGCCAGAGCATGATCAGCACTTATTACCCCAAGTGTAGCCAACCCCTACCTCTATTGGGATCGGTCTGACTGCTTGCCATGGCCAAAGAGCATAGTATGGGTCCATCGACAGTAGTGGGCAAACCATGTCAAGCCAAGATTGGGCAGGACTTAGAGAATTGTGGTTGACAACAGTTGTGAACAGCTTTGCACTTTCCTAGCATAGTTCCTCTGTGCTAGAAACTCATTTGCACCCTGTCTTAGTGCCCCGGCTAGGTTTGTAAAGCAGTTCTGAACACAGTTAGGTCTGACACATGGAGGCTGGAGAAACCAATGCTGACATGTTTTCTCCTTTCTTAGAAGAAACCACATTTAAAAACCAGGCTAGTGCCATTTCCCTGTGGTGTGGACAGGATCTTTGTGCTAGTGTTTCAGTCTGTCAGCAGATTCACAAGCATGGTGCAGCCATTCATGTTCTAGAGGCCATCTTCAAAACCAGATGGGGTCCAGTTTGTTCCTGGTGTAACTCTACTGAAGCTGAGGGAATCTAGCCAGGGATGTTGTACAGACTTGTTCTAATGAAAGCTAAGAGGTTGGATAATCCAGTAAATTCTACTGAAAATGGCTAAAGCTCTTGGATTTCTATTGTCATGAGTTCTTACCATCTGCTTTGGGGCCTATGAGAAATCAGCAGGGAGGTGGATTGATGATGACCACATCACAAAACCCGCACCTTCACAACTGAGCCCCTTGGTGGGACTCCTGGAGGAGAGTCACTAATTTCTAAAGAGAAGTGTGTAATTGTTTGCTTCTTAATTAATGCACAATACAATTTTAAATGCCAGGTAGAGGTGTCTTATTGACAAGGTGCATAGAATATAAAGCTTCGTTTCCAGGGCAGTTCAATCAGCAGCATTGAATGCAATCAAGTATCTTAACACGGTGCTCCTACAGCGTCGCCTTTAAACTTTCCAGCTTTACCTTTGCTAATAATACAATGGCATTCCCTATAAAGAAACACTAAGAATATTGTAGTAATGTCACTTAGTTGCAAAGCTTTTAAGGATGATTACAGCCTGCTGTGCTGGTTAGAAAAGCTTGTCTGATATGGGAAGAGAAAGTTACATGTTGATTGAGAATCAACTACCGTACTTCTTGTAAGACACTTGCCTATTGGATATGGACTTCTTACCTGGAGCTATAAACTGGTATTCTGCAATGGTTTGATATCGCTTCTTCTCCAGATCTTCAGGGGTCAGCCTTTACCCAGAAAACAAGACAGGGAAAGCATCAGAGTTAGACCAAGTGTTCGCCTCTTCTCAAGTCCAGGTGTGAGAAAAGCAGGTGACCAGACCTGAGTATCAAATCTTTTCACCTATGCTACTCTCTACTTGCTACTCAGATCATAGCGATTATATGTGCCCGATGTGAGGGTTGAAGGGGAAGGGTGGCATTTGTATCAAGAACATATAAAATACTATTTCAAAAGCTTAAAGAGTGCTTATACCCTGAAAAGCAACTCTAAAAACAGCAGGACAGGCTCCAGGCCAGGGGTGGGCAAACTACAGCCCGCAGGCCACGTCTGGCCCGCCAGCCGATTTAATCCTGCCCTCGAGTTCCTGCTGGGGAGCGGGGTCGGGGGCCGCTCCGCGCACCGTGGCTCCTGGAAGCAGTGGCATGTCCCCCATCTGGTTCCTATGTTTAGGGGCAGCCAGGGGGCTCTGCACATTGCCCCATCCACAGGTCTGCCTCTGTAGCTCCCATTGGCTGGGAACTGCAGCCAATGAGAGCTGCAGGGGTGGCACCTGGGGACGGGGCAGTGCAGAGCTGCCTGGCCATGCTGGAGCCAGAGAAGAGACATGCCGCTGCTTCTGCGAGCTGCTTGAGGTAAGTGCTGGCCAGAGCCTGCACACCTGACCCCCTCCTGTGCCCCAACCCCCTGTCCTAGCCCTGATTCCCCTCCTGCCCTCTAAACCCCTCAGTCCCAGCCCGGAGCACCCTCCTGCACTCCAAACCCTTCATCCCGAGCCCCACTCCAGAACCTGCACCCCCAGCCGAAGCCCTCGCCCCCACACCTCAACCCTCTGCCCCAGCCCGGAGCCCTCTCCCGTACCCTGAACTCTTTTTTTTTTTTTCTGGCCCCACCCCAGAGCCCTCACCCCCTCCTGAACCCCAACCCCAATTTCATGAGCATTCATCGCCCACCATATAATGTCCATACCCAGATGTGGCCCTCGGGCCAAAAAGTTTGCCCACCCCTGCTCCAGGGCCATGTCTGTTCTCTCAGTGACTCACTTCTGAAGAAGTGAGGTTCTTACCCATGAAAGCTTATGCTCCCAATACTTCTGTCAGTCTTAAAGGTGCCACAGGACCCTCTGTTGCTTTTTACAGATTCAGACTAACACAGCTACCCCTCTGATCAGTGACTCAGTATCAAATTTGCTCAGTTTACAAGTAAAAAGATTGTTTCTCTAGCTACCAACCCTCCCTGAGTCAAGGGGGCTGTTCCTGGTTCACACACTATCCCCCAGGAATAATTCTCCAGCTGCAACTCAGTACACATAGCTGAGGATGCTTTGGCCACATGAATTCAGCTCACTCTCCCAAAATTGCTCTGCAGGGTTAACAGGAGTAAAAACTTCTTTGTTGTTGTTCAGTGAACTCAGTGGCAATGCCTCAGAGACATGCAAGAAGATCTGATGTGTGCTATTTTTTACAGTCACTGTTCTGATCATAACTGCATTGAACAGGTCGCACATTGATACAAACCTGAAAAGAAATGCCATTCTTCAGGTAAGTACTTGCCCATTGGTCCATTCTTCCATTATAGCCTATAAGTCAATCAGTTAAGAGTGTGTTCAGGAGAGTGTATTACCTTTTATTCTCCCTCAGTCTGCTGAAAGCACTGTGTCTTTGAGCTTGTGATGGCTGTAAGTGGTGCCCTCTGCAGGCCACACTTCTGTCTTCACCTCTTGTCACAGGACTGTACCGCTTTCCCTGCAGTTAGAAAGGAAAAGAGATGAGTAAGAAAAGAAAGGTCAAATGTATTTCCAGATGAAGTGAATCCCCATGAAACACAAAGGAAGAATCAAATTCAGGGAAGTTGGACAGAGTATTTGTTGGTGGCAGACTCTTAATTGTACTTCTCTTGCAAATAATACCATGCTCTGAAGTTAAAATGAAGGCATTTGTCGCAAGAGATTATTAATGGGATACAGAAACCTTCACTTCTAGGTCACCAGTTCAAATCCTCCTCATGTAGCCAGGAGCCAAAAGTTGTTCCCATCTGATGGGCTATATGAAATGGGTTTGATGGTCTCAGTCTAATCCCTAGTTGACAGATGACCACCTAATTACAAAGCTCCTAGCACCAGGGGCGGCTCCAGGCACCAGCGCAGCAAGCGTGTGCCTGGGGCGGTAAGCCGCGGGGGGCGGCCTGCCTGTCACTGTGAGGGCGGCAGACAGGTAATCTTCGGCGGCTTGCCTGCTGGAGGTCTGCCGGTCCCACAGCTTTGGCAGCAATTCGGCGGCGGGGACGCCGAAGGCGCGGGACTGGCAGATCACCCGCAGAAATGCCTCCAAATCCTTGTGACTAACCGTGCTTGGGGTGGCAAAAACATAGAGCCGTCCCTGCCTAGCACAATAGGCCTCCTTGTTAAACAATCTCTGCAGAGGCCAAAGACAGAATGGGCCATGGAGACTGACCTACCTTCACGCCCACTAGATGTGGTCCCACCACAACAGGGTGGAAACACTTTGGTGAAGAAGAGATGGTGGGAATGTGGTTAGCACCACTGCTGCTAGTGCTGTATCGTTCTGGTGTTCTTCGAGGAATTCAGATTCGAATACACACTTTCTCCAGCAATAAAGGATTGATACGTATATATTCTATGGCGATACTTACACTTCCCGAGTTTTGTTTGATTGCTGGCTTTGGGGGAGCACTGTAGCATCTGGATTCTGCAGGTATCTTGGAGTGAGACCCCAGTGGGCTACCATAGCAGTTGCTCCGCCCACTCTGTCGGTTTTGTATAAACATCCTGTGTGTGAGAAACTAAACATGGTTTCCAGTTCTTTAATATATGAGCCAAATTAATCCCTGTTGTAACCCAATGGTTTCAATCGGCTTACACTGGGGACAAACATAGCCCAATGTTTTCAGTGTAACAAAGTTGTTTTCCTCTAAAAAATGAATATTACAAATAAGTGAGGGGAACTTGAGCACCTCACCCAGCTCGCTGTTTGATTCGATGTCTTAACAATGAGTTTTGCCTTTGTCGGTGAAGTCTGTGTGTTGCAGCTTGCGGTTTGTGAGGCTTTCATGCTCTTCTTCTGAAGTCTTAGTAAGCAATCTGATTAGCACCCCCATGTGATTTATGGAACAATGAATGACGTGGCTTAAAAGCACTGCACCCACCAGGTATTTTTTTCCAACTCAAGACTTCAATTATACTGTTTTCTAAGTGGAAGGACTCAATGGAGCCAGGGGTGGCTTCTAGGGAGCTTGAAGGTAAATGAGTTCTGGCCTTCCTGCACACCCAAGGGAAGCGGCACACTAAATTTAGTATTGGACTGAATGTAAGTACCAACTAAAGGAGAGCAGGGATACTCACCGCATCTCTGTCTCATCTCCTCCTCTAGTGGTAACTAGACCCAAATCACCCTCCACAAGACAGAAAAATAGCCACTGCAAAAAAGACCGTGACAGGACATAATAGGTCCTTCACTGAATCCCATTGCTCTGACCCCATTCAGACTTCCCTGCATCCCAGCGCTTCCCCAGTGTGCATGGCACGGCTAAAGCCTCAGAAGCGATGGGATTTAAGAAAGATGATGCATCTAACTAGCAGGGAAGTCCCTGAGCACTGGGGGGTGCAAATGAGGCTGCAGCAGTCAGACCAGAGGAGAAGCGACTGGGTGTTGCCACCATCTGAAAATTGGGGACGTGGTGGCATTTCAGCCAGGATTCTGAACTTTTCTGCGTGCTCAAATATTTCAAAACAACAGGAACTAGTGTATTGGAGAAATACAGGGCTGACATTGGTCCCAGACCATTTTCTCAAAGTAGCTGTGCACACTAATGTGTTCGTTCCCTAGGGATTTCTGCATGTTAACCACTACGTCGATGGTGGCCCTGGAGGTGTCAATTCCAGATCAGGTAGACATACCAGCGCTAGCTCTGATTGAACAAGCACACCAAAAATAGAAGTGCAGCTGTGGGGATGCAAGAAGTCGTAGGGTTTAGGCAACCTGCGTCTGATTCCAACCGAGACCCTCGGTACGTACTTGGACGGGTTAACCTGTTCCACTGCAGTCACACCCTATTTTTCGAGCTAGTGCAGGTATGTCTACTCAAGCTGGAAATTACACCTTCCCACTCCAGTGTAGATGTACCCTTAGAGAATGAGATAATCTAAATACATGCAAGGAGCAGCAGACAGGGCATGTTGCATTACCTCTTGTGGGTACTTAAATCCTGGTCCGAAAGAGTTCTCCTCTGGGCTGGTTTCTGTCCCACAAGACCTGATGTTGGTCGTTTTGTAACCCAGTGGGAGAGTCTGGTTTTCATTTCCTTCTGTTTCTCAGAGTTTTTCTTAATTCTCGGCTGTCTAACATTTGGTCCTGAATCCTGCCTGCCTCCCATACCAGACTGCAAGAGGATTTCCTTCAATTGGGCTGCTTCAGCCATGCTGTCTTTATGTCTTTTTGATCTTTGTCCTTTATTGTAAAACTAGAGAATTATTTATCTGAAGACAAAAGGAGAGGGGAAGGATTATTATATAGAGAGAATCCCAGACCCACATTAAACAACTAACTTGCTGTTCTGTAAATGACAGACACAAATCAAAGTTATAATATTAATAGTAATGTCCGTGTGTGCATTTGTGTGTGTACACCTGTTACATGAAGGTTTAGTATAAAGACTTTATTGGCATGGCTGCATTATTCCCGAGTAGCAAAGCAATGCACGAGTCAAATCAATACTCAACCAAAATCCTTAATGGTCCACAATGTTGTCGCTCACTACTGCTTGTCTCGCATCTCTCTATCCGGGACAGAGTCATCATGAAGGTGATGTCAAACCGACTCCATTAGCATTTGATTTTTGCCAATAATATAGTGCTCTCCTCCTCAGTGCACCTGGCTGCAGCAAGGAGCCGGCACTGGGTGAAACAGTAGCTCTTTATAGCCAGTGCCAGCTGACAAATATTCATGCTGATTGCCCATGAGGGAATTTTGACCCATCCCAAAAAAAATGCTGTAATGACCTGCCCCTTCCTGGGTGCACACACTATTCAACAGTGGTGTCTCCAGGTCACTAGCACAGCCTTTTTACCCCTCTGATCTTCTCAGGGCACCCACTTTTTTTCTTAACTGTGTTTCGAGGGCTGTGCAGAACTCTTCAAAACCCACCAATTGACTGCCTCACTGACCTCTGGGTTTGACAAAACACTAACCCAAGTAAATGTAACAATGGTGTCCAGTAACCTTCCTATCTCTTATTCCAATAGGGACAGCCTAATCTTATCTGAGCCCAGCCCCTTGTGACTCAGACTAGCTCTCCCACGCTGTCTGGGCTGCTGCTCCCCCTCCTCAGAGGAGCCAATGGACCAGCCTTTGAATTCAAACCCCCAAAGTTCCAAGTGAGCCGTCTGGGTGGAGCTCTTAGTCAAGAGTCCAAGCCCCCGGATACATCTACACTGCTTTATAAACCCAGCTCTGTCAGACCTGGGCTTGTGGACTTGGTGTTTCCAAGCCCATGCTTGTGTCCACACTGCATTGTAAATCTGGGCTTATAAATGCTGGACCCAGGTCTCTCAGCCATATTAATTCATCCAAACTGCACTACACAGACCTTCTGGCTCGGGTCTGTGTCTTGAGGTGTGTCCACAGTGCAAAGTGACAGGGCTTGGACCTGTGTGTGGACAGAAAGAGGGTTTGGGTTCAAACCTGAGTCAGACCCCAAGCTTAGTGTGCAGTGTAGACATACCCTCTTTGTCTCCATGCACCCAGTTCTTTTTTGGGCTTCACCCCATAACATACCCCATCATACAATTTTGCTTAACATATATCCTTTGACAACATCTCGTATTAAACAACTTTCAAATCAGCATAGTTCTTTCTCCACCAATGCTAGTAATGCTTCTTGCCCGAGTCTAATCTACCCCATCATATGTTTTATTTATGCCACATACTTTAGTTTATAGGAAACTGAGGTAGTTTAAGGAGATTATAAAATATATATTGATGATTTTCATATCGTTCCCTCATTACAGCAAACCTGCATTAGTATTTTGAGTCTAACTCTACAGGCCTAGAACAGAGAGGGAAATTATAACTAATACATTTTTAAAAACCTCTGAAATGGCTTTTGTGTATATATAATAATTTCAGTTGACAGCCTGATATTTCCCTGTGTTTCTAATGGACAGAACTGATGGACTACATTGGAAAGAAGGGTTTTCAGCAATCAGGTGGGATAATGAATGCATTTCTAGCCCTACAGGTTCACAAGGTATTTGCTTCTTAAACTTTTCACTAGTCCAGGACTGAATATTGCTTTTTCTGCACCTAGAGCCCTTGTCCCTTGGGGCAAGGGGAGGGGAAGAGGGAACTCCACAGATGGGAGAAAGCAGCACACACATTTTGTAGCAGCTTGGTGGTTTTGCTCTGGTTTTAAAAGGCAGCTTTTTGAAGCTGTGCAGAGGTTAGGAGTGTTAGAAGTTGTCACAGCAGAAAAGAGTCAGTGGACACAGGGCAGGTGAGCTGGTCAAAAGTGCAAGAGCAAAGACTTGCCGGATTGGTTTTATGATTTGCTGAGCTCTTCTTGACTTAAATGTGAGTTGAGGACTTCACAGGATTGAACACGGAGCAGTTCACTGGATTGATCTCTCTGGGATCCAGATCTACAGCCTTTATTCACACAGACCTCAGTTCAGCGGAGCACTTAAGCAAGGGCTTAGTTTTATCTGAGTTCCGGTTGTCCTCAGTATTAGGACTAGAGGTTGAGAGTTTCTTTCTACCAAGCTCTTGATTTGAAATGAGAGTGGCGGAGAGGGAGGAGGGGGGGGCAGAGTAAGGAAAAGAAATGACTGTGCAATTAGGAACGGAATTAGCATCTGATCATAAACCAAAGAAGAGAAAATAGTACCAGTGTATGGGTGGTGAATTAAAAAAAAAAAAAAGCTTTTTTGTTTTTAGGAAAGGCGGGATGGTCCAGTGGTTAGGGTGTTAACCCAGGACTTGGGAGACCCAGGTTACATTCTTTGCTTTGTCATAGACCTCCAGAGTGACCTGGGGCAACCTCTTTGTACCTCAGTTCCCCATCTGTAAAGTGAGGGATAACAGCACTGCCCTGCCTCACAGCGGTGGCGTAAGGATCAATATATGAAAAATTGCGAGGTACTTGGATACTCCGGTCAGGGGAGAGGGGCGGACCATGTAAGTCGCTTTACCAAATTTGAGATCCAGTTAGAGGGAGATGATAATATGCCTGTGTGGAGGGGACAAAGGAGATGCACTGATTGCTGTACTCTGGTCCCACCTGAAGGTGTCAGAGCAGACAGCAAGGTAAATACATTTTCACCCTCCCGCCTCCCCGTCTCCTCCATACATGAGTGCTACAAAGCTCAGCTGCCTTTGATGAGCCTCCAGGGGCATCACGGGCGCAGACGGGCTTCCCTCTAACACAGCAGTCTCCCCGACCAACATCGAGGGCACCCTAGGCGGGGGTCGTCCTGCAAAAAGTCCAATGCAGAGCCCCCCCTTGGTGTGAGAGCAGGGCAGGCGGGGGACTCACCCGAGAAAGTAGCCGCTACGGGGGGGGAGAGCCGTTGCCCCTCAGCCCCACACGGGAGAACAATGAGGTGGGGGGAACCAACTCCTCCGGCTTGCGGCTCTGTCCCAGCATTGGAACGTTCAGACACTGGAACGTTCCAGTCGCCCCGCCCCGGGACGTTCAGACAATGAGCGTTCCACCCGCTTCCCCGGGGCTCAGAGGGGCTGACAACGGTCAGGTGCAGGGCGTTCCGCCCTCCGCAGTCAAGGGAACAGGGCGCCTGCCGCAAGGAGGCAGGAGGGGCTGTGGCTGCTGCAGGGTTGCTCTTCAGCACCAGGGACAGCTCCCTATGTCCTGCCTCTGTCCTGACGCAGGGGTGGTGCGGCGCTGCATCCTGCTCCCTGCCCCCTGCCCATTGGGGCAGTGCACAGAGGCTGTCACCCTGGGCAACGTGCCGGCTCTCTGGGGAAGAGGCTTGTCACTGGAGGGGTCCACTCCAGAGCACTGATGAGGGAGGAGGTTGAAGGGGATCCTCTCTTTATCCCTGGCAGGGGCAAAGAAGTTCCTTATCATTGGGAGAAGAGGTGGCGCTACCCTTAGCTAGTGTGGGGATGCCTGGTGGGAAGAGGAAACAGGCTTGGAGTTATTTGATTCCCTGGATGGTGGAACATGGGTGTGGGGAGGACCCTGAAAACATTTTCCTGGCTCCTGGGAGGAAGGGTTGGGAGACCTTATCCTGCTCCATGGGAAGGAACCTTGTTTTAATGCCCCTCTCATTCGAGAGCCCAGTCAAAGGGGCAATGACCTGTCTGGTCATTAGGATAGTCTAAGGAACTATATTCATAATAACAGAATAATGAAACACCCAGAGCACTTTTCCTGCACGCTCCAAAGCCATCCCATAAGCCTCAGTTTTGCCTTGGACACATAATGCAATGAGTATCTGCTTCTCCTCACTCCCACACTGGATAAAATATTTTCACAAACAAGATAAATAATTGTAAAGTCCCTTTTACTTTTAATGACTGGGCCAAATTTGCAAAAGGAACAGTTAGGCACAACTCCATTGCCTTCAGACAAATTTTGCCTGTGTATACCAACAGTGAATTTAGTTCAGTAGATTCAAATTAGACTCATGTAAAGAATTCCTTAACTATGCAGCAGTATCTGTTATCCCTAATATCTGGTGCTGGGAAGTTCAAAACAAGTATCTCTTTGGGAGAGGAGTGATTCATGTCTTCAATAGAGCTGGTAAAATTATTCATTGCAAATAATATTCACCGTGAAGTTAGCCATGGTTGTTTTTGAATCATTCACAAAGTAACCCTTATAGTTGTGAATGTACTTGTTGTTCATTGGTATTCACCAAACAGGTTGGAAGAACAGTTTCCAGCCTATGGTTTGTTTTTACTATTTGCCATGTGTGAGTAGTCGTTCATTTCACATAGGCCTTGTCTACACTAGAACAGGCTTGCCAGTAAACCTATACTGGCAAACCATCCTAATGTAGACACAGCTTATTCCGGTTTCCTGAACAAAATAAGCGATGCTGGCAAAAAGACTTCTACTTTTCTAAAACTACATCTACACTGGGGCTTTTGCCAACACGGCGGTCTCAGGTGGGACTGTTTTTTTTTTTTTCACTCTTAACTGACATCGCTCTGAAATGTAAACTAGGCCATATCGTAGTCTTCCTGTTCCCGGATTGGATGAAACTTTTCTACGGGAAATTAATATATATCAAGTAGCAAATATTGCACAATGTTTGTGCTTCCTGTGGCTTTTGGATGAAGAATCTGTGTGCTAAAATTCATATAAATGTCAAGACGTGAACATTTTCAGGTGTATCCAGTGGTTGCTGGAATGTTCATTGTGGCAACCCAGTGAAGTAAGGCTGTTTATTCATGAATATACCTTCCAATCTGTGGGGGGAAGGGTTAAAATGTTGTTATTCAACCAGCTGTAATTTTCTCCAATAATCAGAGGGCATGGGAATCATTTTGTATTCACAAGATGCAGCACATCAACAAATAAAACTCTTTAGGGTCAAATTGTGCCTCCTTTTGTTCAGACCAGTGAACACTTTCTCACACGAGTGGGTCCACTGACTTCATGTGAGCTCACCACTGTAAGCCAAGGGGTCGCCATATGCCCTTTATTAATTAAAAATTGTAGAGAGTGATTTATAAAATGTCAATGTTGTCTTTAGTAGGAACTCCCATGCAATATGAGTTATGCGGTACATCTGAACCTATCTCCTGCAGCCTGGCAACTGTCTCTGTTGCTATAGAAACATGGTTTCACCATCCTTTCATGCTGAACTTCAAGTATTTCCATTCCTCCCTCTTGTTAACATTTTATAAGTTGCCAAACACCCTCAGTTCTTGTTTATTTTATTCTCTTGATTATATGAATAATTAGGATCTCTTCCCAAATTATGCAATTAAAAAAAAACATTATTCAGCACTTCTTGTTTCATTAACCGAAGAGTATTTGATAGCTGAATAAAAGTTCTAACACAATTTAATCTACACAGTCAGTTTGCACTGTAACTATTATTGGATGTGTTTAAGATACAGATTTATAACCTATTTAATGTTTATGAATCATCTTTGTGAATCATCATGTACATAACAGAGGTGATGTGTTTAAAAGAAAAATGTTGAAAATATGCCTATTGCACAAAAGTATCCATTAGCTCAAACACTTTTTCTTAACATAACAAACAGCCTTTGGAACTCACTGAGACATGATCTTCCAACACTAGAGCAATGAAGTCTATATAAGTAGATAATATTATGCAAAGAGCTTAGCAGGATTCAAAAAAGGATCAGACCATTGGCTGGACAGCTCAAGAGTGCTACATGACAGCAATGTATTTTTCTTATTATCTGTGTAAATAATAAAAATATCTGCAGGCTACGTTCCATAGGGCACAAGACTCTGGGAAATACCTAACCTCATGCTTCAAAACATAAGGCTACCACTAATTGCCTGGAGTTGGGAAGCCATGTCCCCCTGGTTACTGCAACATTTACATTATGGGGCTTTCCCACCTTTCCCTGAAGCATTTTGTCCTGGTCCCTGTGGGAAAGAGGATTCTGTGTTAGATGGACAGTTGATCTGATCCAGTTCAGCAATTCCTGTTTCCATAGTAGTCAGCAATGTAAAGGTCATCAGGTTCACTTTGTGTCATTCTGGGCCCGATCCCTAACTGGTGTAAATTCTCACAGTTCCATTCAGTGGCGCTAGACCAATTGGATCGGGCCTTGGATTTATCACTGGAGGGGTCCAGATCACTGATGGGAGAGGAGGTTGAAGGGGATCCTCTCTTTATCTCTGGCAGGGGCAAAGAAGTGTCTTTCTTATTATCATTGGGGGAAGAGGTTCGGGCCCAGTTTTGGGACCTCCACTACAGAAGGGATGTGGACAAATGAGAGAGAATCCAGCGGAGGGCAACGAAAATGATGAGGGGCTGGGGCACATGACTTATGAGGAGAGGCTGAGGGAACTTGGGTTATTTAGTCTGCAGAAGAGAAGAGTGAGGGGGGATTCGATGGCAGCCTTTAGCTACCTGAAGGGGGGTTCCAAAGAGGATGGAGCTCGGCTATTCTCAGTGGTGGCAGATGACAGAACAAGGAGCAATGGTCTCAAGTTGCAGTGGGGGAGGTCCAGGTTGGATATTAGGAAACACTATTTCACTAGGAGGGTGGTGAAGCACTGGAATGGGTTACCTAGAGAGGTGGTGGTTTTTAAGGCCCGGCTTGACAAAGCTCTAGCTGGATGATTTAGTTGGTGTTGGTCCTGCTTTGACCAGGGGGTTGGACTAGATGACCTCCTAAGGTCTCTTCCAACCCGAATCTTCTATGATTCTAGACATTTCTACTGTTAAAGGCCTGATCCTGCAGGTCTGATTCTGGCAATCGCTCGCTGATGCAAATGGGAGTTTTGACTGAGGAAGGGTTTCTTCTAAAACCCAAGGCAGAATCTTTTGTAAATGCTGCCTCTTGATTTTAAGTGCTGAATAGACGTGGCTCTCTCCATTAGTCCTTCAAGTATCCAGACAAGGCAGACTATTCAGAGAAACCTTTACTGTTCTGTGAAATATAATGCCGGTTTGTTTTGTATAGCCAGGGGGTCGTGCACAGGTGCTGAGGTCAAGACCACCCTACCTTTCCCATCTTGCTAAATAGGAGAGGGTCCAGAAAGTGGAGAGGGAAGTGCTGGTGTAGTAAAGAGTGAGACCTAATGATATTATGTACTCCTTTCTCCTACACTGGACAAGTCTCAAATGCTTTACAGAGTTAAATACCAATTGAAGGTTTAAATAATGAATAATAGCAATGGGAGCAAAAAAAAAAAGGAGAGAGAAAAAAGCAAGGGGGGAAGAGATGTTCTGCCTGAGAAATCCATATAGAAAGAATTTGATTTGATACTTGTCAGCTGTGGGTCGTAATCCTAACAGAAATACTGGGAGGAGACCAGCAAGAGACTCCAGATCAGTTGATTTTTGGCATATACAATGCTACAGTTCCTAAGCCTACGGGGTACAAAAGCCAACTCTCTCCTACTCCCGCCAATCAAAATGGATTGTTCTGAAGCCGGATTGCTTGTGTGATAAAAGTGTAGGAAGCTGATGGCTGCAGAGTAATGCAGAAATAGCATGAGAGAGAGAGAGAAGACAAGAATCAAGTAGCAGAGGAGATCATCAACAGCATTAACGGAGACGTCTATAACCTCAGCAGCTGTGTTGATGCTGCTTTCTGTAATAGGCATCAGCCTTCTATCCCTGGGGAGATTTTACAGCATTAATTTGCTCTGCACAATTGCAGCCAGCAAGGCTTCCCTTCAGCAGCAGCCTTTCCCGACTCTCCACCTCCCTCTGCTACAGAGAGAGAGAGGCCCAGTAGGAATCGTACCTCTCCAGCTGATCTTCCTTCGCTCTCTTGGCCCAATGTCTCCTGTGCCCAATGAAGCAGATCCCGAAGTGCCCCGAATGGACCCAAGGATTCTGATTTTCCTTCTCTATGTGGTGATCCTCCATGAGTTGGTCAGTGGCTGGATGGAGTATCAGAAGCAGGTAACCAAACCTAAGAAGCAAGTGGGTCCAGTTTGGTCCTCTAGGTGAGTTGATGCTTAATATTAAAGAAGAGGGGACTAGCTGGATGCTTGATTCATGTAGGTAAAGACGGGGAAGGTTGCTCTCTTATAGATGGTTACATTGTGTACGTATATCTCCCTCTGCACTGTGTGAATACGCTATCGTGGGTTAGGGCTGTTAATCTTTTGACCATGCACAATACAAACACATTGTGGATTTGATTGATAGTCACGGATTTATGCTTATGATTTGTTTTAATGTGGCTAGATACTATAACTGAGTGACTTAGTCTCCCAAACAGCGTATATTGGAGGAAAAGAATGTGGATAACTATATTTCATGCACAATATTCATCAGTGTAACATAAACCTCAATAGAGGACTTGCAATCTGAGCATTTTAGATTAAATCACTAGAGATTATGTTACTATCGAGTGCTCTCTCCCCCACTCTTTGTTTGGGCTCTGCCCATTATACTAATCGTTTTTTCCCCCTGCACAACATGAAATATTGTGTGGGGAGATGAGGCTTCAAAAGAAAAGCCGCAAATGTCCTTAATACTTACTATTAAGTGTGTGTCTGTGTGATCCTTAGCCTTGCATTCCAGTAACATAACATCCTCACGCTTGTGATAACCGTGTCCGTAATAATTCTGGAGTTTTATGACATATTATTTGGCATCAATTCATCAGGCACGTATGCAACACACACTGCTAAAAGATTAAAGAAAGAGAACTCCTATTCAAAGAGAAAGAGGAGCCATTAAAATGCCGCTCGAAAAAAGCTGTTCCGTTTCCCATCATTCAAACGATCCCAGGTCTCCGAGCCGCTGGCAGTAGTGAAATGACAAACTCCTGGCCTTGGAGCAAAAGGTACCAGTGACACAATTCTCACTGGGTCGCAGAGCCAAAGCAGAAGTGAAACAGCTTGCAATGGCGCCCAAGAGCCACGGAGGGGTTATTGTTTATATTCTATTAGTACCCTAGAGGCTCCAGCCCAGATCAGGGCACCATGGTGTGGGTGCTGCACATACACATAAGTAAGGGCACGTCTTCACTACCCACCCAGATCGGCGGGTAGAAATCGATCCCCGAATCGACGCGCGTACTCCACCTCGTCAGGAGGAGTAAGCGGCATCGATGGGGGAGCCGCAGCGGTCAATTTGCCGCCGTCCTCACAGCGGGGTAAGTCAAACAGGATACTTCGACTTCAGCTACGCTATTCGCGTAGCTGAAGTTTGCGTATCTTACATCAATTCCACACCGCCCCTCCCCCTCCCAGTGTAGACCAGCCCTAAGAGACAGGCATGTCCCCAGAGAGCTTATGGTCTCTAGATAAGACAGACAAAGGGTGGGAACATAAAGCAAAGTGGCTTGCCCAATATTGCACAGGCCAGTGGCTAAACTGCAAATAGAACCCAGGTCTCTTGACTCCCACATCAGTGCCCAAGCCTCCAGAGCCACATGCGGCTCCTCAGAAGTTAATAGGCGGCTCCTTGTATAGGCACCGACTCCGGGGTTGGAGCTACAGGCGCCAACTTTCCAATGTGCTGGGGGGGCGGGGGGGCTCACTGCTCAACCCCTGGCTCTGCCAGGGGCCCTGCCCCCACTCCACCTCTTCCCACCCCCTCCCCTGAGCCTGCCGTGCCCTCGCTCCTTCCCCCTCTCCGAGCCTCCTGCACACCCTGAAACAGCTGATTGGGAGGTGCGGGGAGGGAGGGGGAGGCGCTGATCGTCGGGGCTGCTGGTGGGACGGGAGGCACTGAGAGCGGGGGTGGGGAGCTGATGGGGGGCTGCTGACGTATTACCGCGGCTCTTTGGCAATGTACATTGGTAAATTCTGGCTCCTTCTCAGGCTCGGGCTGGCCACCCCTGCGCTAGACCAGTGGTTCTCAAATGTATGTAATTGCGCCCCTGCCCCAGTGGTGAGCTGGAGCCGGTTCGCAC
Organism: Trachemys scripta elegans; assembly: GCF_013100865.1. Lineage (NCBI taxonomy): Eukaryota > Metazoa > Chordata > Testudines > Emydidae > Trachemys > Trachemys scripta. The sequence goes on from NC_048314.1 coordinate 7,138,063, forward strand.
CGGTTCGCAAGAACCGGTTGTTAAATTTAGAAGCCGGTGTAGAACCAGTTATTAAAGGGGCCGGCAGGTGGGCAAACTCTGGTCCGTGGGCCACGTCTGGCCCATGGGACCTGTCACTTTGAGCAGCATGGTAAGGGGGCCGGGGCTGGGAGGAGGGGTTGGATAAGGGGCAGGGAGCGGTTGGAGGGGGCGGAGGTTCTGGGGGGGCAGTCAGGGGATGGGAAACGGGGGGGTTGGGTAGGTGTGGGAGTTCTGGGGGTCTGTTGTGGGGATGATGGTAGATGGGGTCAGGGCAGTCAGGGGACAGGGAGCAGGGCGAGTTGGGTAGGGGGTAGGATCCTAGGGGGCAGTTAGGGTGCAGGGTCTCGGGATGGGGTAGTCAGGGGACAAGGAGCTGGGGGGTTGATGGGTTGCGGTTTTGAGCCGGAGCGAGTGAAGCCCCGCTACGCCGCCAAAGTGCCGCCGAGGACCCGGTAGGGAACCGGTTATTAGGATTTTGGGAGCTCATCACTGCCCTGCCCCCTTCTTTGTATCTGGAGTAGTTTGTCTCTCTCCCGCCCGGCCAGTTGCCACTGCTCTCCGATCGCCCAGCTCTGAAGGCCGTGCCACTGCCAGCAGCCGTGGTGAAGTAATGGTGACATAGTATGGTATTGGCATCCTTACTTATCTGCTGCTGCTGTCAGCGGCACGGCCTTCAGAGCTGGGCGCCCGGCCAGCAACCATTGCTCTCTGACCGCCCAGCTCTGAATGTGTGCAGTAAGTTTTTTCTTAAAGTTTCTCAGGCCCCCCCAACCCCCCAAATACATTCTGTGCTCCCCCCCAGGGAAGCATGCCCCCACCAGTTTGAGAACCTCAGCTCTAAACTGCACTTCCTGCCTAGCAAAATGACTTGCATTAAGATTGGTATAAATACTGGTTAAATGACTTGCACTAGGACTCACAGCCATGGGTGCTAGTGAAACAACTTATCCTAACAAGCAGAGCCACCAATATTAGAAGAATGACTTGCAGTAGGACTATTTGCAGTGACTTATTGTAGCCAAGTTGGTCTTTCATTGGACCAACTTCCGTTGGTGAGAGGGACAAGCTTTTGAACTACACAGAGCTTTTCTTCAGGTGATAAGCCTAATTGTGTTATCACTGACATCAAAGTCAAAATTCTCACAGTGGGGCAGGAGGGATAGCTCAGTGGTTTGAGCATTGACCTACTAAACCCAAGGTTGTGAGCTCAATCCTTGAGGGGGCCATTTAGGGATCTAGGGCAAAAAAACTGTCTGGGAATTGGTTCTGCTTTGAGCAGCAGGTTGGACTAGATGACTTCCTAAGGTCCCTTCCAACCCTAATATTCTATTATTCTAATTTGCCTTGTCTAGAGTTTTAGAAGACATTAGCACATGCTAGCTAACACTCTCTACAGCACCTTTGAGCATAGTCAAGACAAATCCTGAAGGCAAAATTCACCCTCTTCCAGAGGGGCCAACACTAAGAGCTAGGTGTCAGGGCATGTCTACCCTAAGAGGTGTGTCTTTAACTTGGGTTGGCTAACTTGGGTTAAAACAGCAGTGAAGTGGGGTAACCATACATCCTCTTTTGGCCAGGACAGTCCCGTTCTTAAGCCCTATCCTGGCTGTTCCAACCTTTTGGGGCAAAAATGGGCATTTGTCCAGTTTGCTCTTGAAAACGTGATCGGTTGGCAAGAGGAAACAGGACAAATGCCCACTTTTGTTAAAAACGTGGAGTGTGGAGGAATGTGGCGGGGGAGGGTGAGTGGCAATGCCAGCCCCATGTAGGGGGAAGTAGGGCGCAGGCGAGCAGCGACACTACTCCCATTCAGGCCAGCCCCACACGGGGAGAAGGGAAGGGCTTGGGCTAGCCCCATGTGGTGTCCCGTTTTCCCTTTGGGAAATATGGTCACCCTAAGTGAAGACAATCCACTTTTAAGCTGGGTGAGCCGCTGCCCTATAGGGTTGTACTGGAGCTCCTAACCCAAGTTAAAAGCTGAGTTGCCGTGTCTTCACTGCTGTTTTAATTCAAGTTAAGCTCATGCCTCCTTTTTTTTCATGGGGGGGAATGTCACCAGTCTGAATTTCATGTTGTGATTCAGCTAATCTCTACTATGCGACTCACTTCCCCCACACGTTCCCATGAGCCCAGCTTCACTCGTGAGCGTTTAGGCAAATGCCGTGATGTTCTATTTAGAAGCTGACATCACAGTCACAAATACGCTCTCTAATTGCCCAGTTCAGGGTGGAGCAAAGCTCATCACGTCCAAGTTTTTAAGGCTGGCGAAGGCAACCAACAAGCAGTTTCTAGCAACGTATCATGGAAAGCAAAAGTACAAGCAAACGTTAGGTTTGTGTGCATTTATTTTGGGTGTTTTAGAAGAATATCTACCTGTAGAGTGGGGCTTTCAAAAGCACCGAAGACAATAAGCAGCACAAATCCAGTTGGCTCGCAGTGGGATTTGTGCTCCTAGCGTCCATGGGCACTTTTGAAAATCCCACCCTCAGATTCAAAGACAAGTTGCCCCTGCGGCCGTTGGTATTGCAACATTTAGACACTCCTGATTTAGTAGCTGGCTTATTACAATAACTAGCAGCTTTGCAGCATTGATGGAGTTCCCAGAATCATCCCAGTTTCAGAAGCGCTAAGAGGAAACGGGCCAGACTTCCACGCCTGTGATCTCAAACCCTTGCGTAGTAGGAAGAGAGCCTGAAATATAAGCCCTTGTATTGGAGACCTGAGCTAAAGTTTTGGGCAAGCTTTGCTGATATAAAGCGAAGTTAGCAAAAGTCAGGCTGTGAGCAAACGTCAGGCCCCGCCTGCTTTCAAGTTCACAGAATCTGGCAAGAGCAGGGCTGATATTGCAGAAACACAAATTCGTAAGAAGTGCTAGGCACAGATTACTCACGCAAACACATTCCAGAAGAGTGGTACCAGAACATCCCAGTAACAAGGATGGTACAAAAACATTCCCCACAGATAACAGGAACACACTGACCCCTCCTAAAAGATAAGGTCAGAATAACAGTGTAATAAATAAAAGAGGTTTTAATCGAACCAACATGTACAAGGTGATGGGTGATAATTCGCCACGTCAGGAGGCAGTAACTAACTATGTCAGAGGGGCAGTACTAACTTGTGTGTATCGGGGTACAAAGAGGTATCTCTGAGAGAGTGTCTTGGTCCAGCCAAGGGGGGAATGGAAAGTCCCGCCATTCACTGAGCTGTGTCCATTGCCACGGGCATACGTCTTAGAATCCTGGTAAAGTCTTTCAGGTGCTATTACCGTGCTTTGTCCACAATAAACCAGGCCTGGTGCCTTCGTACCTTAACGGCTCCTGTGGTCATGGAGTGGTTCGCTCAAGGTCTGCGGTGCTGGCTGGCTGTGCAAAGCTGGGGCAGTGTAACCCACACACCTCCTCAGTGTGGTGTTCTGTCCCATCTAGTGGCACCGAGACCACTTAGAGAGAGCGTTAAATGAGTCTGCTCTACAGCCAGTTGGCTTTTAGCTCAATCAGTAGAGGCTCATGCACTAAGCTCCAGAGGTCCCAGGTTCGATCCCGCCTGCTTATAACCAGGGTCTATCAGCATTACAGCAGCACGCAGTGAGATCGCACTCATACGCAGACTAGCAACACCTTGAACTTCAGGGAAAGTGCAGGTCCTCATCCAAACCGATCAAGCATTGGCCCTTACCTAGGAGTCTGGGATGCTCCTCCCCTTAAGGCCCATTCCTGTGCCTAAGGTTGTCAGCTCACTGACTCCTAGGGACTGACTCCTAGCACTGAAGCATATCAGTAACAATGGCTCATTTTATGTTTTTTGTAGCTTCACACGATCAAACCACTCTGGCTCCTCCAGGCGTTTGCTGCACTCGGCGCGGAGAGAGCGGTACCGGGATTGGCGGAAACCGGGGCGAATCATCAGGAAGGCATGAGGATGCCTCGTGGGTCCTTTCTGAAGCTTGGCATGGGATGCTCACTGATCCTGAGACACACAATCCCTTGTGAAGTCTGCACTGTGAGGGCCACCTACCTGTCATCTTGCAGTAGCCAGTGTGAAAGCATCCAGGTACCACAGTCTGCATCTCTGCTGACACGTCTCTTCCTGAGACTGACCAAGCTTTTATTGCTCCGAGATTGCTGAGTCGGGCACAGCTGAAGAGGCAAGAATAAGTTTCATCCAGGGATCAAGGTGCTGTTCCTCAGTGAGGACACACCCGGACGAGACCCATCACAGCCACTGGGTGAGATCAGCCAGGGGTGGGGTGACGTTTATTTTTGTCACGCTGCAAAGAAAAGAATGAGCTTGTCCATGTATTTCAGAAACATCCATTATTGTAGCTTTTCGGGGTGACTCTTCTTTTTCTTTCCTAGGGCAAGTGGGTTGCACTTAACTCCTACAGAGTGAAATTCACCCTCTGTGGAGGGCCACACGCTATTTCAGTCCCACTGAAATTCTAATTTGAGGACTTAAATGATGGACAGGCAAAATTTTCAACAGTCATTGCTGATTTTTGGGTACCTAACCTAGGACACTTTATAGGGGCCCGATTCCCAGGAACTCCTGAGCACCCACCTTCTAAAAGTTAGTCTCCTTTACGGTGTCTCAATTTGGGCATCTAAAAATCGCAGCACTCAGAATTAATCACTTGTGAACTGTTGGCCCTCTGCACAGGAATGACTCTCACTCACAGGGAGAAAAGAACTGTCTCTTTCTCACACCCACCACTCTGAAATGCATCTGAGACATACAGATCCATCTCACTGCATGGCATAGCACCACATTAGGAATTAGTCCACCTGCTAAAATCTATTCATAACATCTCCCAACCAGCGTAGTTCGGATGGATCTGAGTAGCAGTGCCTAATGTAACAGCAGCTTTTGAATGAACAGATAGATGGTGCTGAAAGATAGTGTTTCTCTTAGTAGAGTCTTTATTTGAAGCATTGACATTATGGTGTAGGGAAAAGTCTCAGTTTTCACCTCCTGCAGTCACATGTAGCCGAGTCAAATTAAGAATGGAAGAGGATCTGTTACTATTGGACGGACTCTTGTAATAAGCTTCACATGTCCTCTAAAAATGAATGGTGTCCTTTGTAGGTAGAACTGGCTGCCTTATTTGTTGAACAGAACAGTCAGCATGAATGTAGCTTTTTTTCTGTGTGCGCCTCTTCCGCTCTCTGATTCCTTCTCGTGGATTCATTATATGGAAGGCTTCACCGAATGTTTTTCAACGTTTGTGGTGCTGGTTGTTTTCAAATTGTTCGCTTTGACTATCATGGTGTGTGACTGACTCCTTAAGTCACATGGGGTTGTGTCTGCTCCCTGACTGGGTGATTTCAATTTTTTAACTTAGAGAATCCAAACAATAAGTAGCAAATAACTCACTTTCTGGTACTGAATTTCAGTGAATAACCAGTCTTGCCAAAATCTGTGGCACTGTAGCGAGGCGACGACTCACCGGCACGGCGCCTCCTGCTGGTTGTCCTGGGAATTAGCTCTTCCAGCCTGGAGCGCCCTCTGCAGGCCGGTGTCTCTCCTGCTGCTGGCCCCCGTGTCCCTCCCAGACCCCGGTGCCCCTCTACATCAGGGTTCTGCTCCCAGCAGTAACCCACAATCTGGGTCTCCCCACCCAGGGGAACTCCCAACCCTCTATCCCCACCTCACCTCAGTGACGACTGCCAGTCACCATCTAGCCCCCGCTCACTGGGGCAGACGCAGTCTGTAAACCACTCATCATCAGCAAGGGGGGTTGGACCAGCTGCCTCTGCCTAACCCTGGACTGTCCCTCTGCAGCCCTAGTACCCTCTTGTGGGCTCTTAACTCGGCCTGCAGCCTGGGGCTTTGCTAGGCTGGAGCTCCCCAGCTCCCTCTGCCCCTCCCCAGCACTGCTCCACCCTAGGTACCCTCCTCAGCTCCCAGGCAGCCAGGTCCTTCTCTCTCAATGAAGCTAGAGAGAGTGTCTCCCCTGCCTCTGGCCCTCAGCCCTCTTATAGGGCCAGCCGTGGCCTGATTGGGGCATGGCCCCACCTGTGGCTGCTTTCCCCCAATCAGCCTTTCCTTTCCCAGCTGCAGCCCTCTCCAGGGCTATTTTAACCGCTCCGGGCAGGAACGGGGTGGCCACCCTGCTACAGGCACGCTTCGAATTTGTGGGCATTTTCAGAAATTCCCAGTGTGTCGTGAATAATAAATAACAGAACCCCTGAATAACAGCAAACCAAACACAATGTGCTTTAGTAGCGGAAATATTAGGGAACCCCTTTTTTTCAAATAGCTCTAGTTCTGTGGGAGAAACATACAACTGGATTGTTTTTCCTTGCTGTGCGTGGTCTGCTGGCCCCTCCCTTGTCTTTCTAGTCTTAACATGAATTTGATTAAGAACAATTGTATATAAACGGTGGTTTTACTTAATTGTTTGTGCAATGCATGATGGGATTGCCCCTGGTTATAAAAGCCAAGAACCTGCCCTCAGCTGAAGCCAGTAGTCCTGGAAGCTACTAAGGGTGATGCAGTCGGGCTGTCCTGATAACTGCTTTGTTAAGGAAACATTAATGGGTGAGAATACCTGGTTATGTTGACCATACGATCGGTTTATATTCTGTGTTTACTTTTTCTGTAGATCTTCAAATAAACTGATTTACATGTAAAACATTGACTGTCGTCCTCTTTGCTCATTCCTTGCACACCTCCCAGTAGTCTTTGAGTTCAGTGGGCAGAATCCACCCCTGCGCTGAGCCACTTAGGAGACCCAGTGAGACTACTTGTTCAGTGAGGCGCTATTCGATGTGGCTGATGGTATCAGAATAGGCCTTAAATAAATGCATGGTCCTATTAAACAATAGGACTGAAATGCACCAAGAATGATCTTTTTATTGTCTAAAGCAGTGCTTCTCAAACTCGGGCCGCCGCTCGTGTAGGGAAAGCCCCCGGCGGTCTGGGCTGGTTTGTTTACCTGCCACGTCCGCAGGTTCGGCCAATCGTGGCTCCCACTGGCCGCAGTTCGCCGCTCCAGGCCAATGGGGGCTGCGGGAAGGGCAGGCAGCACATCCCTTGGCCCGCGCCGCTTCCCGCAGCCCCCATTGGCCTGGGACAGTGAACTGCGGCCAGTGGGAGCCGTGATCGGCCAAACCTGCGGACATGGCAGGTAAACAAACCGGCCTGGACCACCAGGGGCTTTCCCTGAACAAGCGGCGGACTGGCTTTGAGAAGCACTGGTCTAAAGCATGTTTTAAAAGAAGCAGATGTCCTTTGCTAAAAGCCCCAAGCTCAATACATAATGAGTGCCTAGTGCAAAAGCCACCCTGCAGTGTGGCCATCTGATGTCCTTCTAATCTAAGGCAATACCAAAATTCAAACCTGGAGAGCTTGTTTTAATCTGTTGCTGTGAGACACAGCACCAGAATTCAAAGATGCTACAGTCATGGTTAGTTTCACTTGTACTCTTTATAGTCAAAGAAACCACAAGTATCTTTGCATCCACAGGGGGCATCCTGCAATATGTTTACAGCATCCAATCTTACTAATTCTCTCCTCACACCACTATGGGCAAAGCCATGCCTCAGGATCAAGACCAACTCCATACTGAAGCCAACTTGAATAGAAAAAGGATTAACAAAAATTAAAGATATAATACAAGACGACAGACTGGCCTCCTTCGAGGACATGTGCAACAAATGTCAGCTACTGCCGGCTCACAGTTTCTTCTTCAAGGATTCATGCAAAGATATGTGACAACTGGTCCGTTTCAACTCTCTCAACACTAGAAGAACGTGTTACGCAAAAGTCACTTTGTAGGAATTGTTTATAGATGGCTTATTGCATTACACACTCAAACTCTGTCTCAAAATAAAATGGGGAAATGAACTTCGCCTTGCAGCTGGGAGGATAACTGGCTTAATATGAAAACTACCTCAAGTTCTTTATCCCTGCGATTCTTCCAGAACAAGTTATTAAACAGGTATTACTGGACTCCAGAATGAATGCTGGAGATGCAAACAGCCCCGTGCCAACCTACCACACATCCTCTATACCTGTCCAAAAATGCATGTCTTCTGGAACACCATATTCAGTGCTTCCTCAAAACCTTTAAGCATTGCTCTCCTTCTCCAAGCGAGTGTATTTTAGGGGTGCTGGGTGTTGTATGACCAGGTAATTGCAGTAACTAATTTTAGTGGCCAAATAAGTTATTTTGAGAAAATGGAAATCTGCAATTCCTCCCTTCTATACAGCCTGGCTTAGTGAGCTCTCTGCTGCTGCATCAGTGGGAAACTGAGTCTGTCTAATAGCGACGCTTGGGGAAAACATGAGACTGTGCGGTGACCCCTGAAACGATTGTGTCCTTTTGCCGTTTAGTATATATTAGTCTCCAGTATTCAGAGGTGAGGTTCAGATTTTGTCACAGATATTTTTAGTAAAAGTCACGGACAGGTCGCGGGCAATAAAAAAAAATTCACAGAAGCTCGTGACCTATCCGTGAATCCCTGACAAAATGGGGAGGGAGAAGGGTCCAGCACCCACAGCGGCTGGGGGCTCTGGGATCCCCTCTCTCCCCACTGCAGTGGCTGGGAGCTCTGGGGTCCCCCTATGGGCCACTGCAGCTGGGCTGCTGCTGGGGGGGCCCCTCGCCACCCGCCATGGCTGAGTGGCTGCGGGGAGCCCCATGGCCTGCAGCGAGTGGGAGCCTTGGGGTCCCCCGTCACTCTCAGCAGCTGGGAGCTGTGGGGTCCCCCCACTGCCTACGGGGGCTGGGAGCTCTGGGTCCCCCTGCTGCCTGACAGCTAGGAGCTGCTGGGGGCCCGACGCCAGCTGCGGGTGAGAGGCGGGGCTGCTACCTGACAGCTCCAGCCCTGGGGCAGAAAATGTCACAGAGGTCTCTGGAAGTCACAGATTCCATGACATAATCATAGCCTTTCTCAGAGGTTATGTTCTCACTTATTTATCTATTTAGTCACTCGAACAATTGATGGCCTGCGTGACCTCTACGGGTTTGGGCGGGGGGGGGTTGTTTGTTGATTTACTTGTTTTATTTTCCCCCCCGGGTTTTACAAATAGTGAACGCTGAATGTCGTTATTTATATGGTGTTTCCATCTTGTGCACGTATTTATGTTTTGTTTCATTACGTATTTATATGTTATATAAAAACAATAAAAAGAAAGTTTAAAAAAATAAAAAGAAATTATGGCCCTTAAAAGAAAACCACCCCCACTAGCATGACAAAAGCCATATCCCTATTATAGGGGCCACTTCTGCTTCACTTTGTGCTACACTTTGCACGGGGCCTCAGACAAGAATCTGAGAACTGGAACCAATGCAAACAGACACGTCTCTGGCACAAGACCAGCCTCAGCAACTGCATTATGGCTCCCATTATTTTTCAGTTTTGAAAATCAAAGGGCTGAAATATGTAATTGTAAGTTCAACCCCACCTACAAAGAACTCCATGGCCTTTGAGAACCGCTGGACAACTCCCGAAGTGCCAGACAACGGCCGGACAGTGCCTGGAGTAATGTGGCTGGTTGCAGCCGTGGATTTGTGATCTTAAACACTGCCCCAAATGCTCCTGTAGGGACATAATAAATAATAATAATAATGCCTAGGTCTTACTAGAGCACTTTTCATCAGTAGAACTCAAAGCTCTTTATAAAAGAAGCAACTGTTTGAAGTCTCCCCAAAGCTAAGAAAAGCAGTGTGGTCACACGCTCTAGGGTTAAGGTTGATATGATTGCTACGCTCTAACCCACTCTAACTTTTCACAGAAACTTCCTTTTTGGGCTGAAACTTCTTAGAGGAACACTGGGGCTGCCACGCCAGATCAGAGCAGTATCCATCTAGTCCAGTGTATTGTCTCCAATACTGGCCAGTACTAGATGCTTCAGGGGAATGCACAAGAAACCAAGGAATGGACAATTTTGGAATATCCTGCCCATAAGGGAAGTGTGTACCTAACCCCCGACAGTCAGTGATTGGCTTATGCCCTGAAGCATGAAGGTTGCCCCTTATGCATTTTTATATGGAGATACACACCTATCTCATAGAACTGGAAGGGACCCTGAAAGGTCATTGAGTCCAGCCCCATGCCTTCACTAGCAGGACCAAGTACTGATTTTGCCCCAGATCCCTAAGTGGCCCCCCTCAAGGATTGAACTCACAACCCTGGGTTTAGGAGGCCAATGCTCAAACCACTGAGCTATCCCCCACCCCAACTGTGGATGTTTTGTGATTCATGCTAAACTCTTGCCCTCAATGATATCTTGTAGCAGTGAGTTCCACAGATTAATCGTGAATTATATAAAAAAGTATTGGCCTCAGTACTCAGCTTGAAAGCTTGAGCAAAATCCATTCACCCATTCTCAAGTGGTATAAAAAGGGAAGGAGGGACAGGTTTCAACAGTACACTTTTTCTGCTGTAGTCCCATTTTGCAGGCCGTTTTTTTGCACACAGCCAGCTGAAAAATGGCTCAACTTAAACATGACAAATTTGGCATGGGCCTGGATCTCAGGGAGGAAGTCATTTTGCTAAACATAAAATAAAACCAATTTCCTCAGACTTTGTGGACTTTCCCCCAAATCGGGTGATGTTTGAGGTGTACAGTAGGCAAGGTGAACAAAAATGAAATCCTGAGTCCCCAGAAAATGTCATTGGATGGTCCTTTGTGAGTTGATCTGGATGTCAATGAATAAAAAGGGTTTGAAATTGCTCTCCGTGGCATTAGTAAGTGTGACATCTTTACCTTTAGGGCCCATGGCTTGTCCCTAGGATTATACTGGTCTGGAGCCTTACTCCTGGGTCAGCCACAGGGATATCAGCAGAAGCAGTGTCATCAGTTTCCTCATTGGATATTAGGAAACACTATTTCACTAGGAGGGTGGTGAAGCACTGGAATGGGTTACCTAGGGAGATGGTGGAATCTCCATCCTTAGAGGTTTTTAAGGTCAGGCTTGACAAAGCCCTGGCTGGGATGATTTAGCTGGGGATTGGTCCTGCTTTGAGCAGGGGGTTGGACTAGATACCTCCTGAGGTCCCTTCCAACCCTGATATTCTATGATTCTGTGATTCATTGAGTAGGTAAATTCCTGGCTGATCCAACCTGGGCTGATCTCTCTAGTCATCCTTATTTCCCTCATGGGACTGGTGTGAGGGCTTTTCAGAGATGGTCTTTGGATCAGCACTCCACTGCCCAGCTACTTTCATTACTAGTAATAAATGGGTGTAATGCAGTTGTGCTTCACGGCCAAAACTGAGATTGTCTAACTCATCACAGCTGCCCAGGCCACCCTCACCTGTCAATCCCTGCAATCAGCACACCAGGTGTGGGTTTATCCACCACTCTGCAAGACCGTAGTAACCCTCTGCCTGCCAAGCTCAAGATGGCTCTGTACTCCCTATAATCTTTCAGATTGGCTCCTTGTTTCCTCCTGGATTTGTGTATATTATTGGGGGAACCATTTCCAAGTCTGTTTTGGAGCTCAGATCCCGCTCGTCCCCTGGCAGACTGATCCTTTTCTGAGTGGTACAATTCCACCTGGGCACAGGCGGTGCTTGAATTGCTTGGAGGAAGGAGTTGGCTGCCTCAAGGCTCTGTTGTCTCTGCAAGCCCTGTAGACACCACAGAGGGAGATGACCAGGAGCTCACAAGCTCAAAGGTGCTTTTGCAAAGCAAGTACTCAGACTGTTTCCTGGAACACTGTATCACCCACTTCTGTTGCTGACTGAAACGCCCTACGCTGCTGCAGTGTCATTGCCGAACCGTCTCTTCCTCCTGAGAGTCACCTAAGCCTCTTCCGTCCCATCAGCTCTGCCTCTATCTGCAAGCTTGAATGAATTTGTATCCATGTGGCTTCCGGCTGGGAAGGCTGCAACTCAGCTGGTGAAGCACAGCTCCTCTCCCTGAGAAGGGTGGTAAGTTTCCCCCAGACAGCTTGTTCAAAATGGCTTATTAATATTCTGTTTTTAACAATCAAACATGCATATGGGATGATAACCAAAAGCCAAATTCACCATTCAATTAGACCCAGGCAACCCACCCACCCCTGAAGTCAATAAGGCTGCATGAATGCCAAGAGGGGGGAATTTTAACGCCGAATAGTAAACCAAAATGATTGCTTTGTGCGGAGATCCAGGGTCGGATTCTATTCTCGGCTCCTCTTAAATCCGGAGTAATTCTATTTACACTGCGGTGACTGAGAATAGAATCTGGCCCTTACGTAATTACAAAGCTTATGGTTTATGGCTTGTATAATTCCATTTCACGTTAAATAACGCTCAATTGGCTTTTTCTGGTTTATTTTGTTAGTTTAAAGCTGCTCTCAATTTACTAGGCAATTCCTGGCCCTTTTCTTTGTACTGTACCTCAAATCTTCTCCTCTTGCATATCGTTGTAAGTCCTTGCTCGGACTCTGGTGCCGCCTTCATGCGGTGCTTGATCCTGCACTCTTTACTCGGGCAAAACTTCCCTTGAGAGTAGGATCAGGTCCAAGGAAGGGGCTCTGAACTGAGCCCAGTCCTGATCTCACACTGGTTTTATACCACTGTTGTTCCTGATGTATCCCCATGAGAGGAAAATGAAGCCCATGGCCTTTTATCCTTGTACAGCGGGCAGCTGCCTGTCTGAAATCTGTGGTCGTTCTTTGAGCCAACAAAGCTACTGCTCTGGAGAGAGCAGAAAGAGTCCACTCCAAATGTGTCCATAGCTTTGAGTACAGTGTCACTGCCCGCTGAAGTAGGTGGCCCCTAACATTTGTTGTCTCGGACTTGCTTTGGAAAGCCATGTAGGCTGCTTGGTTTGGAGGATCCTGTTGGGAGGCAGCTAAGGGTTTATGATGCTAATCTGGAAGGAATTGCTTTGTAGCATAAAGTAGCAAGAAGCAGAATTTGCATCACCTTCCCTGATAGCAATTTGCAATTGTATAGCAGTAACTCTTCTCACCTGAGCCTCATCGGGGCTTTGCAAACAATAATTAAGCTTCAACAACCCCCTGGACTGGGTAATAATTAAGATTCCCCCATTTGACAAAGAGGCACAGAGTGGTTAAAGTCACCCAAGGTGTCTCAGGGCTGGTGGAAAACCGAGGACTTGAATCCAGATATCCTGATTCTTGGTCCACTGTGCTAACAAGCAGATAACACTCCCCTCTAAACCCCCTCACAAATCCTTTAGCCAGCTCTTTGGAGAGCCACAATGTAAAGACACCGAGTGGCCCTGAAGTGAACAGAAAGATGCAATTTAATTGTCTAACTCATTCTCTCATGAGAGAATGAAACTATGTATGTTCTAAGAATACCTCTGTGACTGTGGGGGGACAATGAACATTCTCACGCTCACTTCCTCCCACACACGGCTCCAGCCACACCCAGCTAGCTAGCTAACAATACATAGCTCATTGCTGTGAATGTGGTCTCCAGAGACGAGTCCTGTGAATGTCTTATACCCCACGTTATGGACCCAGGGCAGGAAGAAGCAGTTGCACTAGCTCGCTGAGGGTGCCTGATAGGCAGTCTGACATGAGCTTCCTTTCCGGGCCTGTGCAGGCTTTAAGATGACTGACGAAAAACGAGAAGTAGTGTACGGTACGCCGTAGCATTTTGTCCAAAACACTGTGGCATTTTGGGGGGGACAACACAAGCTTCGAAAGCTGAGCAGTGACTGATGTTGCAGGGTGCCTACGTTTATGCACCAAAATACCTGCACCTCAGTGCAGATTTAAGAGCCTGAAATGTCTACTTAGGTGCTTTAATATGGATATACATCATGGGCGACGGATTGTCATAAACATACAGTTAAGGGTTAATTCCTCTTTTACCTGTAAGGGCTTAAGAAGATCACATAACCTGGCTGACACCTGACCAGAGGGACCAATGGGAGGACAACATGCTTTCAAAGAGGGAGGAGGGAAAAAGTCTTTGTCTGTTCTGTGTGGGCTTTTGCCGGACAGGGAGAAGGAACCATCCCACTCCTAACAGAGTAGTAATTAGAGAAGGAATTTATTAAATTACTTTTTTTTCCCCTTAAAAGAAGCATTTTAATTAAAGCCAAAAAAAATGGTGAAAGGAATACCTCTGTGAGATAAGAAAGCAAGATAATCTCACAGACAACAGATTCAAAACACAGAGGATTTCCCTCTGGGCAAAACTTTAAAGTTACACAGAAACCCAATTTGATTCTCCCTCTATTTTGCAACGGAAATTTAATACATTCCTTCTCTAATTACTCACTACCCTGTTAAGAGTGGGATGGTTCCTTCTTCCTGTCTGGCAAAAGCCCACACAGAACAGACAAAGGCTTTTCCCCTCCTCCCTCTTTGAAAGCATCTTGTCCCCCCCGTTGGTCCCTCTGGTCAGGTGTCAGCCAGGTTATGTGAACTTCCTAACCCCTTACAGGTAAAAGAGGAATTAATCCTTAACTGTATATTTATGACACAGGTATAACAGGCCAGGGAAGGCTAAGCTCTGGCCCCGCCCATGCTCCACCCTCTCCCCCAAGCTGGCAGGAGCCCGGGGGGGTTCAGCTGGGGCTCCTCCGGTTGTGAGGAAGGGGGGGCGCTCGAGGCTCTGGCAGAGGCGGGGTATGGGCAGGGCCTTGGGTGGAAGGGGTGAAGCTGCGTGGCTCTACCCATGACCTCCATCCCCAACGTTAGGCTCCCATGTTTGAAAATTGAGCTGTAAACAACCTGTCAGTGGGGCTGAGGGCTTCACTTGTGTGGGCCCAGGTGATGGTCGATTAAAATGAACCAAGTCCCATGTGTGCCTGCCAGGTTACAGCTCTGTGTCCTGCCCTGAAGATTCTAATTAAAAGAGCAGCATTTGGGGGTCCCAAAGGGGAATCCCGTCTGGTCCTTGTTGGCGGGAAGAAAGGTAGCTGTGTTACAGGGCTTGGGAGGTGGAGGGGTTAACACCAGGAAAGACTTGGGGGGAGTGGCAGAGCAGTCCATCATCACTCTCATCCCCTCTGCCCTCCCTCAACAAAAGACCCCAGGACTGGTGCGCTCTGAAGTAGGGCTTATGCTCAACAATATCAGATATTGCTCTCCTGAGTCTCAGTACCTGACCTGGGAGGCGTATGCTGCCTCCCAGTGGGTTGGGAATTTCCTGCCGGAATGATTTTCTGACAGCAAATGCAATTTCTGCAAAATCAAAACTTTCTGTGTGGGGGGAGAAAATTCCAATTTGCCATCAGGAAAATTGAACTGAAATATTTTCTTCTGGGTCAGATCCACCTGAATTACAAGACCCATAAGACAATGCACTGAGAGGGAAATGCAGTTGAATATTTCATTGAACGGGTGTGAAGTCTTTCTAAAGTGGATGATTCCAGCATTTTACAAGTGGCTTTTGGAACCAAGTGTTTAAAAATACACCGGGTCAGGGCTCATGTGTTCCAACGTTTCCCCTGGGGTAGTCAGTAATGCCTGACGTTACTGAAGAATCCAAAAGTGCTTCAGAAAGTATGCTACACAACTGAAATGCAGCCATCTCTGGGGCAAAGGGCAGCAATCAGCCATGTAAAACACCTCGCACAACAGTGGGAAGAGGGGAAACTTTTGGCCAAAGCCCCTATTACTAAGAAAAACATCCCAGCTATTTACAGGTCCATGGGGAGCAGACAGGACTTCAGTTCTTAGGACCCACCTATAATAATTTGCTCGGTGCTCTAAATGTAACCTTTTCGCTTTCCCCGTAATACACTGGGAAAATTGAACCCTGGTATAAGCAGGCTCAAAGCTACTGTTTTCCATGGGTTTGCATTTGCGTATGAAAGAGCAAGCCAAATTCAGCCCTATCTACTGTATTTCATTCTTTGGTTGGCTAAATACTTAGTTTAATATGCTTGGCAGATGCCGTTAGCCAAAGGGACATCATATTGCAGTGGACTTGCAGGACCCAGTAACTGTGCTGCAGACCTGCTTCTGACGTACTTCCTGGCATTGTTCTAAAATTCGGCTCATCGTTATCTCCTCAAAGGAGAAGAGGGACCCTAAAAGTGTCAATACTTTCTCTTTCTTGCCCCTTCTGCTGCAGGTCACCCAAAGTATGGAGACTTCTTCCCAAGTGTTTAGCGCCACCAGCTTTCATCCTGTCACGAATGCCAGCACAGAGTGCAAGCCACAGGTGCTGCCCCATGTCATCCCCGTCCTGCTGAGCATTCTCTTCTTGGCCTGCCTCGTTCTGAACAGCATCAGTCTGTGGATATTCTGGTTCCATATCAAGCAGTGGAATTCTGGCATGATCCTCCAGTTCAACCTAGTCTTAGCGGATGCCCTTCTTATTCCCATTGTGCCGCTGATTGTTGCCTATTTCAGCATGGGCAACAGCTGGCCATTTGGTCAGTTCCTCTGCCAGCTCAAAATCTTCATCCTCAGCACTCACTTATATGGCAGCATCTACTTCCTGACGCTCATCAGCATTCACAGGTACGTTGCTGTCGTTCACTACAGCTCCAGGACCCTTTGGAAGAAGAAGTCCTTCCTGAAGAAGCTCAGCTTGTTTGTATGGTTTCTCCTAAGCATCCAAGGGCTGCCCTTGTTCGTCGTCCTCAAGACTTCATCCATCGAAGGCTCTGTGAAATGCATGAGTATCCATCAATCGGAGTTCACCTCTCTTTACTTGTACTACAGTATCTTCCTGGTGACGGTCAACTTCCTCCTCCCCTTTGGCATCTCCTTGACCTGCTATGCCTTGCTGGGAGCTACCATTGCTAAAATGAACAGTACGAGCCTCCGGGGCAGGGTGATGAAAACGAAGTCCTTACAGATGATAATGGTGTCCCTGGCTATCTTTGTCATCTGCTTTGTGCCACTGCATGTGAGCCGGACCATAGGAGTGATTGTAAAGTATTACAACCTGTCCTGTGAGCGCCTGCACCAGGTGGAAATTGTGTATTATGCCTCTTGGCTTTTCACCATGGTGAACTGCTGTCTCAATCCCTTGATCTACAACTTCGCTAGTGAGAAGTTTAATGAGTCCTTCTCAAAATCCCTGAGAAAATTCCGGTTCTTAAAGTGAATTTGCAGGATTCAGGGCCCATGCTAGCACTTCCAAGGGGACCGGTCAGAGGTGCTGTCAATTCTAGGAGCCAGATCTTCAGCAGTGCCAGAACTCTGCTCGACACAGTTTGGAGGCAGCAAACGTGGCTCTAAAGGTGCGTCTCCCCTGCAATGATGGGGTAGGATTGCAGCTCACGGAGAGCCATCCAAGCTTGATTTAATCTAATTCGCTTGGGTACCAGAGAAGTGAAGCTGTGGGAGTCCCCACTTCAGTGTATGCTGTGCACGGCCGCCTGCAACACTAATTACTCATGGGGGTAGTCCGTGCTGAAGTGCCTGCTGCTGCTCCTTCATTGCTCCCGTGCTCAAGCTAGCTAGATTAAAGCTAACTCATGTATGGCTACATGAGCTGGAATCCTACCCTATGATTGCACTGTAAACATACCTTGATCCCCAGGGCTGCTGGATGTCAGTTCACCCCCTGGCATAACTTAGAGCACCCTCAGGACTGCTCTATGGTCTACCAGCTATAATGGTCTCCAAGGGATCATTCCTGTAGCCAGGGGATCACTGGAGTGTAAGGGTGTTCTTGCCATATACTTCTCCCAGTCACCCCCACCCCCCGCAAACTGACAGCTGTAAGGGGAAATCCTCAGATAGCTGGATCTACTAACTTTTGTTTTCCTTGGTGCTGCTGGAATGGCCCAGCACAGCTAAAGTGGGGTTGACGATTTGGACCTAAGACTGTAAACTAAAAGAGAGTTTCTCACGGTTAGCAAACCCAGTGAAAAACCCCATTTCTGCAAAACACATCGAACCCTTGTCTTCCATGTAAATCATAATGCAGTTTCTCACCAGGAGAAAAAAATGTCTCTGAAGGTGACGAGCAATGCAAGGTGCAGGACTTGTGAACCCAGTACAAAAGCATATAGGAAAGAGAACCTTCCTCCGGGTGAACATCCTATCCCCACTTCATGGCATTGGCTGCAGAATCTAGAACAGGGGCAGGCAACCTATGGCACACATGCCAAAGGCGGCACGCAAGCTGATTTTCAGTGGCACTCACACTGCCCGGGTCCTGGTCACCGGTCCGTGGGGCTCTGCATTTTAATTTATTTTTAAATGACGCTTCTTAAACATTTTTAAAACCTTATTTATGTTACATACAACAATAATTTAGTTAGATATTATAGACTTATAGAAAGAGACCTTCTAAAAACATTAAAATGTATGACTGGCACGCGACCAATTTTTATCTTGCAGGATGTTCACCTTACACGGAAAGTGTGCTTCCAAAATATGCATTTAAGCTAGCTATATTTATAGTGTGGTTTTACAAGTTACAAAACTCTCTGTACGTCACTAAAATCCAATCCACCCATTCGCAACTGTTCCTTAATTTAATAATAATAATAAAATATATCATAAGAACGGCCATACTGGGTCAGACCAAAGGTCCATCTAGCCCAGTATCCTGTCTTCCAACAGTGGCCAATGCCAGGTGCCCCAGAGGGAATGAACAGAACAGGTAATTATCAAGTGATCCATCCCCTGTTGCCCATTCCCAGTTTCTGGCAAACAGAGGCTAGGGCCACCATCCCTGCCCATCCTGGCTAATAGCCATTGATGGACCTATCCTCCATGAATTTATCTAGTTC